>NC_063161.1:24928016-25232690 GCF_023159225.1 Perognathus longimembris pacificus | reverse complement strand
AGGGGAGAGCCACATTTAACATAATTGAAAAAATTTATAATGAGCCCAGCATGGTAATAGCACAAGTATAATACTAGCTAATCAGTAAGTAGAGAAACTATGAGAATGGTTCTAGGCCTGGGGAAAAAAGTTTTCTTCTCAGACTCCATATGTTAGTTGGTTTGTTTATTGGTGATGGTGGGCTTGAACTCCGAGCCTGGGCACTGTCACTGAGCTCTTTTATTCGAGTCTAGCACTTGACCATTGTGAGCCACAGCTCCACTTCTGGGTTTTGAGTGATTAATTGGAGATAAGAGTATCACAGGGACTTTTCTTCCCAGGCTGTAGTTTCAAACCACTGTCTTCAGAATACAGCCTCCTGAATAGGTATGGTTATAGGTGTGAGCCATGAGCACTCTGCTTCAACATCAAAGTCTTGATATAAAAAATGAGTCAGGCATGACTGTACATGACTTTAATCTCAGACACCTAGGAGACAGGTGTGGAAAGACCAAAATCAAAGGCTTCCCTAGGAGAAAACATGAGGCCCTGAGCTTAATCCCCAATATTACCTGAAATTATTTGAATTGATGGTACCAAAATGATTCTAGGTCTGAAGCCATAATATAATACCTCTTTCTCTAGTCCCATCCTAGCTCTTCCTTGCTTTGTTTTCTCAGGGAAGCAAACAGGGATAAAAACAGCTACCTAGTAGATTTTTCTCACATGAACCTAAAGCATTATCACTGATTAAGCAAACAGTAAATTTTCATTTAGTAGAAACCAGTCATAAGTCCATCTACTTCTAATTCTAGTTTTGCGGGCTACAAGATGTCTACTGTATCCTGATAATATTTAACCCAGATGTCCTATAGTTCATCATAATCACTTCATCTCCAAATATGGAGATGCCTGTACAGTGTTGAGGTACAGTCCATCTTCCAACTAGAGACAAATGCTATATACACTGATGATTCCAGGGAATGTTTATTCAGTGATTTCTAAACAATAAAATAAATAAGTAGGCTAAATACTCTTTGAAGTTTAGGAATACTAACTCAAGATTTTAGGATCATCATTGCTCTTCATAAAACTTTCATTATATGATTTCCTAAAAATTCCATTGAGCTTGTTTTCACTCTCAGTAGTGGATTTCGAATTTAGGACCTCATGATTTTAGGTAGGTATTCGAACACTGGAGCCACTCTGCATGTTTTGGGAGTCAGCTCACTAGTTCAGAGAAAGAAACAATATTTATAACAATTTTTTTCTATGTATATTGAGACAAATACCATTAAATGGTTGAAAAAGGACTACAGAAACTTATTTTCTCATAATTTTGAACACCAGGAGTCTGAAATTAATGTGTGTTTTTAAAAAGTCCAAGGAATGATTTTTCTAGACAGTGCCTCCTACATTTAGTAGCCTCAGGTTTTCCTTGGCGCATATCTAACCATTTTCTCTCTGTATCTGTTCACCTTTTCTTCCCTCTAGGTAAGTTTGTGTGTCTAAATTTCCCCTTCCGATACAGACACCTGTCATACTGGAGGAGGGCCATTCAAATGTCCTCCTTTAAACTAGGTTGCATCTGTAAAGACATCATTTCCAAATAAGACCATACCCTGATATACAAGAAGACTATATGTGAAGGCAAAAAGAAGACAATCCCCATCATGACAGATCACTTCTTTTCATCTTGTAATTTTTGAAGTTACAATTTCCAAAGTACTATTATAATCTTATTTTTTTACTTCTCTGAAGGTAATAACAAAAGTAAAATGTAACATCTGCTATAAATTCAACTGGTGAATATTCAGGAGACCTATAATTAAATTGTTTGTCTCTAAAATGATTTCTGAAATTGTATGTTTGCAAATTATGCATGTGTATGTCTGTTCTTGTTTAAGTAACATTTAGAAAAAAGCGTGAAATTTTTCCTTTGTTTGGACATATAGTCGTTTTATAAAATTTCCATGGATTATAAGTATACTGCTTTCTTTTTACAATTTAAGCTTTTTTAATTAATAGATTAAAGTGTGTACAATCACCTCAAAATAAGACATTTCAATGAATATATATCATACATATATATACACATTGTAAAATGGATAAAGATTCATAATTAACATATAGAGTATGCATCATACTTATCATTTCTTGCCTGAGAACATTTTTTAAAATTTTCCCCATTTATTGTCAAAGTAAAGTACAGCGGGGTTAAAGTTTCATATGTAAGACAGTGAGTACATTTCTTGTTCAACTTGTTAGCTCTTCTCTCATTTCCCCTCCTTCCTCCTCCCCATTTTGTATCTTATAAGAACTTTTCCAAAGGTCAAGGAACTATTAACTATGTCACTAGTCTGTACAGTAGTCAATTTAATTTAATTTTTCCTAGAGAATATGTTTTCTTTTTATCTACTGATTAATCCCTTCAATACTGAACTATCCACCAACACAGCCCTCAATAATCACCCTTCATTCCCAAAGTGGATCACATTAAATTTTTAACTAATATGCTGAGAAAATCTAATCTCAAATAAAAATATCTTTAATAATTTTTCTACATTTCATGCAATTAAAAATATGAAATATTTTCATTGTGACTTCAAACTAATACAGTTCAAAATAGTAAACGGAAAACAAACACCTGAGCAGTCAACAATTCTTATGAATCTGGACTAAATGATGGAAAGACAGTGCAACAGTCCTCACAGTGCTGCTACCAACCTCTAGTACAAGTTTAATTATGTTGTTGCTCTCTCTTGTAGCTGGCAATGTCTCTAACAATTTCTGAGAGTACTTAGCTTTACTTATATAAAATTCAAATCCATAGGTATCAATCTTGAAATATAATTTTCCATGTGAATGAAATTACTGTGTAAAGCTATCTTTAGCATCATAGTATTACTAAATGCAGTACGTGTGACTCAATTCCATCTCTACTCACTTGCATGAAGAAATGTGTCCATCCATATCTAATAAAAATGCTTGACTTATTTTATTAGACCAAGAAAACTACAAAAATATTTTTTTTGTAAATTTTTATACAGTCTTGCTTGTAGCTCAGCTATGGTAAACTGTGCATCTGAGTATTGCTAATGTATATATAAACCTCTCTCATGTTCTTATTCTGTGTTTAAAACATAAACACCAATACATATGACAGTAATTTTGCAAAATGTGATATTTACATAGAGTAATAAATTGCATTTTGAATCAGTGGTTCTAATTACTTATAATGTAAACTTGTTTAGAAACATGAACATGTTGTTGGGAATAGTTTTAAATTATTCTAGATCTTATAGCAAAAAAAATTCTGACTCAAGGTATATGATTGCTTTTTTGAGACTACAGGCATCTAAAGTATATTTTTCATTAAGATTGCAATTTTATGGCCTTTATAGTTTGTCGTCTGAATTATAGGAAGGTTATTTTGACCCATTGAGTTAAGTATATCAAAAGACCTTTCCTTACATCTATGGAATGTGTTCTTAATTCTCAAATATCATAAAACATTCAACTATAAATATACATACATACTCATATACATATACACACATATAGGGAACAATTTATGTTGATATATAAACCATAGTACTATGTAGTATAGAATATAGAATATGTAACAATGAATATATAGTAAATATACTATATATTTTTATTTCATATAAATATATTCTTTTTGGTTTTCAAGTGATAACTCTAAACAGGATCTTCTTATGAAAGAATTAGAAGCAATATGTCTAATTTTTTTAAAGTCTCAACATGAAAAGCTTGATGCACAATTTCAAATAATATGTAATACTTACACACCTAAGAATGATGTACCAGCAACTGAGAAGCTGTCAAGGGGAAAAATGCCAGAAGGGTTAATCAATCATATTGTTTTATGTGATGATTAGAATTACAAACATTTAGGTATAAAGTGGGTTGCTGTTAGCCAGATGACTTGGCTTCTTTTGGCTTTGATAGTAGAGCGTGGTGTATTTTTCAGTGTATATTGGGGAATTCCCAGGAGCTTGAAATGTATAAACAATATTTAAAGACCTTATAATTGATTTGGATCTTGAAAAGGTCTTCTGATTTACTATTAGGTATCAGGCATCATAAACAGTCTTGAGATGCCTTGAGAGCAATCAGAAAGACAGCAGTCATAGAGACACTAGCAATCAGAAAAACTAGAGGATAAGTCAAAAATAAAGAATGTACATTTGATTATATAAACTCTAAAAATAAAAAATTTTGAAATTTGAATCTCTATGTAGTTTACAAGAAAGGACAATTCCTGAGGCTTATTATTAAAACATAAGAGAATAAAAATTTAAAACTGGAGCTTATTTGTTTTTAAGCTTTTAAAATGTCTATTTCTAATAAGTAGAAATCTGAGTGTCTAAGGCACTTTTACTGACATGTAGAAATACACATGACATTTTCTATTCTCGCTATTTGTGACTCTATGTAAGATACCAAATGGCACACCAGGCATAAAAAAAAATCTTTTAATTGCCAATCTCCATGTAGTTGCTTAGAAAAATATCTTCAGAAGGCCAGGTAATAATTTAGCTGCAATGTATTACATTAGATTTAGTAATTATCCCAGGTTCACTCAAGTAAAGTATTTATTAAATAAGTTACCTAAATATAAAAGCAAACTATATTTACTATATGATAGCTTTCAAGGAAAATGTCTAGGAGCCATGAGATATAGTTGTAAAAGAGTTTATTAGTTTACTGGAACAATTTTATGTTGTATTGCATAAATTAATAGCTTAATCATAAGTAAAAGAAATTAAATCATCTATAATTTTATATTCTATAGTTAGTCAATATTACTGTGTGATTTTATACTCTCATCCTTTTCCTTAACAAAACAAAATAGCATAAAACCATATGAGGAATGGAGATTCACTACATAATCCCATTGGGATAAAGCAGAGCAGTATTTGTGTTGTTGTATGTGCTGTTATTTTTCTCTCTCTATGTGTATATATAATAATTTAGTATTATCTTCAATGCAAAAATGACTATACATACTACTATGTAATTATGAAAATACACTCACTTTTTGTCTTAATACTGTATCTTAGATATATATCGATATTAGTTCAAATAGTTATTTAATGTCTATATACATGTAATAAGATTAAAACTGATGTATATGGGTACATGTACCTTTTAGGGATAGTTAATTCTGCACTTTAAAAGAATTTGTGGTTATTAATAAGTTTATACAGTTAAATTATAATGAGACTAGAGTGACAGTGTTTTGCAAGCAAAAAAAAAAGGGGGAAAGCCTTAAGGAGAATTTGTGTCAAGTTCAATTTGCAATGATAGATTTTATCATTAAGAAAATAAAATTACATCCCTACGAAACCAAGCACTTGCTCAGCAGAAGGCACAATTGAGAGGTTTGGATTTGATTATAAAAAGAACAGTGAGTCTTAGAGGAATGATTTCAAAGTAGCTTTTCCTAGATTGATGATAACTATAGCAAATGTCATGTCCACAAATCAAAAGACAGGGCATTTGAAATATAGGAAATATTTCAACATTGCTGACTTTTTATTTTAGGTAATTCATTGTCAAGTTGAGTGTGGGTGCATGTACATTAAATATAGAAATAATATGTTTTTTATTTGAAATAATAATATGATTTAAGGAATAGATGCTACCTGTCATAGTAAAATCCCTGGAAAAAGGTATTGCAACCACTTCCACCTATCTACCAGCTATGAAATTAGTATATATGGCTTAGCTTTTTTGTTGTTTTGTTTTTTCCTATAAGGTGACTTAAAAAATATCCCAAGAGAACTTCAATGACTATTTCTAATGGTATCTTCAGAAATGTCATGTTTTATGTTGTTCAAACAAAATTCCTAAAATAAATTACCTTTCAATGTTTTTTGAGATTAATTATGGTAGAGTTTCTTTGTTAAATCCTAGGTGATTGGAAAATAAATCAGATGGGCTATAAACATCCTTTGAACCACAAACATGGCAAATTGACATTACAGTGTGAATTTTTCATCTTGACAGCTTATTGTAGGAACCAAGTAGCACCAGACTTTCATTAAGAAAGAAGGATAAATCTGGTCAAACACCAAGAATAAAGTAAAGTACTTATTTATTGCTGCAAAGAAATCCAGCTGTGGATCAGATGTCAAGTTAGAACTATGCCAATTGATACTCCATGGACCAAAAAATGTTAAATAGAAATATTAATGATTTTGCTCTTTATATAGAGCATAAAAAAGAGGAGCATTTACTTATTGAGTAAGTATACCTTAGTCTTGTTCAAAGGGTAGAATTGCAACACATAAAAACACAGGAATAATGTTAAGTCTTTTCAGGCCACAGATGAAAAAAACATGACTTTCAGTGTCATCTCTGTGTTGTATAATGCTGGTGTTAGAATTAAAAAGACTTAGTGTAAATATATCAAAATAGGAAGTCCTGATATCAGCATCCAAAGATATCACATATTGCCATAAAAATGTTAGATAAGCAATTTTATTCTAGTATAATGTATATGTACCAGGAGTCAAGGAAGTCGAGATCTCCTGCTATTGCAGAACAGTATATTTCAGCCAATGCAAATTTTCACAAAGGAAAATACTGCTTTTGGATGGGGAATTAGACTCTGTGTGCCATGGTCCAAAATATCTTAGAAACAGTGAGTTAAAACTCCTATTAAAACCAGTATAAGAAAAATAGGGTATATGCTAAACTGGAGATTCAGATTATGATTCTCTTCTCCCTTTAAAAGAAAGTGCTTTATTATATCAGTTAATACTTATGTCATAGACATGGTGCTTAAATCTTCAGATTTATGCACCTCTTTTAATCCTCCACAGCAATTCTGCATAAGAGCTATTATTAATGTTGCACTAGAAGTGAGAAACTTGAATATAGAGAAATTTAGAAATTTGGTTTGGTCTATTAGAGATGTGTCAGAATTCAAAATGAACTAAGATTACTTGACTCCAATGACTGTTCTTTAGATCCTGGTTTGGAAAATCTAAACCAATCATCTGTATTGGTACATCTAGAGTCCTTAAAGAAGTTTTCTCTCTGAGATCTCATTTTCCCTTTATAGTCATCATACTTAGTCTCTGGGGTAATAGCTGTTTGTATAACAGACACAAGCACTAAAAATATGTCTGATTTTAAGAGGTAATTTTAGGAATGATCAGCTACAAAGTTTATGATATAATCAGCTGAGGCTTATATTGTGATTGCTTTCTGCCCAATCTAGTTTTTCCTTTTGCCTAAAAGAAGTTTTCCTTAAGAACAACTCCAATAAACTTTCTGCAGGCAAATTTCTGTCTTACAGTCACTTCTCAGGGACCAAGAATTCCAAGAGTAGTTTCCAATGTCAAGACTATCAATTAAATCTTTTCTCGAATCCTCTTGGTCCTTTCAAAATTTCCCTGTGCTGTCTTACTAGGTAATACATTATTTTATAGTTAAATGAATGCTTAACGAGTATATGTATTTTATATATCCAGGTTTGATTTGATAACCTGTCTTTTATTTCTAGGGACTCGAACCTACAGATTCTTCTTTTTGTGGATCTGCTATGTGTTTTTTTTTATTATGAACTCATATCATAAACTTTTATTGAGAGAACTGCTTGTGATATAGACTGAAGGAAAGTTCTTCCACAGAATATTTGCAATTATTTCTCCCAGATACCTTAGGGAAATGCCAACCCAGGAACTTGATATAGTGTTGTATTGCACTGAAGTCTTCCGTATCACGTACCAATCACACTACAATTCACTACCAGTAACAAAAGACATAGCTCTTACCTAGAATTACTATTTTCTCTCTTCATTTAGCACAAAGATTCAGCACATCTATATCTACTTGAAAAAAAAAACCCAGTGAGTGAACATTTATGAAAATTTCATACTCCACTGTGTCTAATCATATAGACTTGGTATTGTGATGGAATTCTTTAGATATCTTAATTTAAGCTACCATTGATCTTTTCCCTTATTATTCTCATTATTCTATTTTATCTTCTAATCTTTTTATACATATATTGACTTATAACAGACATATGATATCTATCATGATCTATCAATCTTTATGGTGCTATAAACAGTAACATTCAAGATTGTAAGAATTTGCAAATGACCCAATGGGGAAAGTTAGGATTAGAGTCCTACTTATGACTTTATTGCTGCTAGGGAGAAAGGAAACACAGACAGTTTCCTCGTAAAGTACCCCTACAGGCAAAGTGTTCTGGAGACCTAGAGGAAGAAGAGAACAGGATTTCCTTTTGCATATGACATGAAGGCCCTCAGCTGAGAGATTGAAAGCCTGCATATATTGATGGGATCTTCGGTCAGAATGAGAGAGGAAATTACAGCAAAGCACACTGTCGAATGCATGTCAAGAAACCAGGTGGGAATACAGAAACCTCAACAGATGCCACTGTAGTGAGTATATGAGATAGGGTTGTACGTTACAACAGATGCCAGAAAAGGACAAAGGGATATGGAACTCCAGATGTCTCACCATCTGATCTCATTGTACAACATAAACTCTGGAGTTAAACCAATCAAGGAAGAAAGGAAGAAGGTCAGGGAGAGAAAGCTTTCATTAAATGAAATCAAACACTGAGGTACTTGAGAAATACTTCTGAGCAATTGAAAATATTTTTCATTAGTGCAGTTGGCATATATATGTATATATATATATATATACACACACATATATACATATATTTGCTTTTGCTTTACACAGAATTGTGTCTCAATATCCATCTCTGGTTATGGCAAATATAAATATAAAATAAAGAGACTTACAGACTTTATTTTCATTTTAGAAACAGAGTATGTGTCTATCACACTTGGAGAAAAGAAAATACCAGCTTCTGAGCACAAACTGTGGTCAGTTATTTTATATATATATAATATATATATATATATTTTATTATCAAACTGAATTTCAGAGAGGTTACACTTTCATACATTAGGCATTGGATACATTTCTTGTACTGTTTGTTACCTCATCCCTCATTCCCCCCTCCCCCTCTCCCTTTCCCTTCCCCTTCCCCCCAGGAGTTGTTCAGGTGTTGAGTTCATTTTCACCAAATAGTTTTAAGTATTGATTTTGTAGTTGTTTGTCTTTTTTTACACTGTGTCTCTCGATTTTGGTATTCCCTTCCATTTTCCTGGTCCTAATACCAGTATACCCGGTTTCCAATATACTCAGATAAGATACAAAGATAGTGTAGGTACAACCACAGGAAGGTGATACAAGAATATCATCAATAATAGAGGTTACAGTTACATATGGCACATTGAAAGTATTTGCAACTGTGATATAACAATTGTTTCCATAACTACAGAGCTTCTGCAGGACAAAGGACATAGCTTGCAAGATAAACAGAAATCCCACAGATTGGGAGAAGATCTTTACCAGCCATTCAACAGACAAAGGCCTCATATCTAAAATATATACAGAACTAAAAAAATTATCTTCATCCAAAACAAAACCACAAAGAACCAATAGCCCCCTTATCAAGTGGGCTAGAGACTTAAAAAGAGACTTCTCTGATGAGGAAATGAGAATGGCCAAGAGGCATATGAAAAAGTGCTCCACATCACTGGCCATAAAAGAAATGCAAATCAAAACAACATTGAGATTCCATCTCACCCTAGTAAGAATGTCCTATATCAAGAAAACTAACAATAACAACTGTTGGAGGGGATGTGGCCAAAAGGGAGCCCTACTTCATTGTTGGTGGGAATGTAAACTGGTTCAGCCATCTGGCAAGCAGTATGGAGATTCCTCAGAAGGCTAAACATAGAACTCCCCTATGACCCAGCAGCCCCACTTTTGGGTATCTATCCAAAAGACCACAAACATAATCACACTAAAGCTACCAGCACAACAATGTTCATCACAGCACAATTTGTCATAGCTAGAATCTGGAGCCAACCCAGATGCCCCTCAGTAGATGAGTGGATCAGGAAAATGTGGTACATATACACAATGGAATTTTATGCCTCTATCAGAAAGAATGACATGGCCCCATTTGTAAGGAAATGGAAGGACTTGGAAAAAGTTATACTAAGTGAAGTGAGTCAGACCCAAAGAAACATGGACTATATGGTCTCCATTATAGGGAATAATTAGCACAGGTTTAGGCAAGTCACAGCAGAGGATCACAGTTATTTATGATTGAATAACAAAACAGGATGGAAACTTGGGAGTTAATAACAGGTTATGAACTGGATATGATTTTGAGAACAGGACCCTAGAGTGCCAAATGTGGGGGAAATAAAGTGAAGTTATGGTATTTCAACTTCTCCTTAAAAGCTGATTAAAAAACTAAAAAGAGGAAGAAGTGTGGGCTCTCCTCTTCCCTGCAAATCTTCATCACTGACCTCAGACCTTCCTTCCACTAAGATTTACCTCTTAATGGGTCAGTACCTTCAGAAACATTTGTTGGGAACAACTCTTGAAACCATTCTGAAGGGCTTGCCAAACCCAAACTAGCACTCTTCTAGGAAACACCTTTCTTTGTTGTTTTCACAGAAGGAACCCTGTGTCTGTCTCTCTAGCCTGTGTCTTGGATAATCTGAGCCCTTTTACAGATTGCAATTACCTTATCTCTTCTCCAGTAGCAAATTCAAGGTCAAAGATCTAGCTTCTCCATTTCACTGTACAACCAGTTGAATTCCAAAAGGAATTTCTTTTATTTTACCCACTTTCTATCGTTAATATCTAAACTCCTCAAACCTTACTTTCAAGCATATCTAACTATGGTATTTTATCCTTCTAAAGTACTGCTGCCAGGAAAACAGCTCCCAACATCTTTTCTCAGAAATTTTAATGTTTGTCACATCTCTCACTCCTCACCTAACACACATATTTTCTTTACTATCCAGCTTAAATTTGTATTGTTAACTGTTGGAAAGTCACTCCCCTAAATTCAATTTTAACGTCCTTGTTTTTATCATATGCATGTACAATGAAGACTAAACCAAAACCACAATTAAATCTAATTCTTTATATACTGTGTATCAGTATCTCTGTCAGGGGAACTTTTCCTCCAAACTATCAGTACAGGTCATTTTTTAAAAAATAAACTACTTAGTCTTCATTCCACTCATTGTTTCACTTTGTTAGAGGACTAATTTATGTGACACATTCTTGACTCAAATTTCATACCATCTTCATACTTTGCCTTTATGTATTCACTATTTTCAGTATTTAACTCGAACTCTTCTGTACATCACCTTAATGATAAAAAGTAAAATAAAAAGTAATAATACTAGAATACAAAATTAAAAAAACACTGAAAACTTGGTATAATTTTTTAGTTAAACTTTTTTTTTTTTTTTTTTTTTTCCAGTTTTGAGCCTTGGACTCAGAGCACTGTCCCTGGTTTCTTTTTTTGCTCAAGGCTAGCACTCTGCCACTTGAGCCACAGCACCACTTTCTGTATATGCAGTGCTGGGGAATTGAGCCCAGGGCTTCATGTATTCAAAACAAGCACTCTTGCCACTAGGCCATATCCCCAGCCCTAAACTTTTCTCTTTATTGTCAAAGTGGCACAGAGTGGTTACAGATTCATATGTAAGGCAGTGAGTACATTTCTTATTCAACTTGTTACCTCTTCCCTTATTTCCTGTTCAATTACTCTTGCAATCAATTTCAGGTATGAGATACTACATGGGTTGATCAAACTCCAGTAAGAAATGAGTTTTTCAATTTTTATTATTGCTTTTAGAAGTTGATTCTTTGCAAATAATATTACAGATTTGTTATTTAATAAACGTTAAGAATATGTCACAAACTTTGTTATTTTAAGTATGAAATTAATAAATAAATAGTACAAGTCTCAGCTTCTTAATCAGGAATTTAGAGTTGAATCTTCTGCTTGCCACAAAATTAGATAATTTCTAAAAAGTAAGAAATCAACGTAACAGATTGCAGAAAATGGCCATCAAATTTGTTAAATACTTATTCATATTTAGAGAAGAGGATAAGTAAATTAAGAAATTTGAATCAATTTTCATTTAATAATATTTTCCAGAGAAGATACTTGATGCTGAGTATTACTTCTTTGTGTGAGTAGTAAATCTAATACTATAACATTTTGTAAAACAAATGATCTATAAACTTAAAAACAAATCAAAGATTTGCAAGTTGTTTTACTTATCAGGATGTGATATTAAAACTACATGAAAATATTTAGAAAGGTTAAAATTAAAAATTCAAATGCATTTTATCTGACATTAAGTAGAAATTCCTATATTCATAAGAAGTATTTATATTTTAATAGCATTCAAATTCTGTATTTTATTACTTATGCATCATGTGTACTTTTATTAGATACTACATATAAATCTTAAAATGTAAATTAAATATTAAGTATATATTTCCTTTAGTTAGAAAAGTTTATTCATAGCATAATATTTTTAAATATTTCCATTCAATAGAGGTACCTACACACACAAGTTTATTATAGAACTAGTCACAATAGCCAAGTGTTAAAGGCAGTCTAAGTATCCTCCATTAACTGAATAATAAGTAAAATGTGGCATATATGCACAACGAAATATTCAGTATTAACGAATGAAATCATGTCATTTGCAAAAAAAATCAGCAGTCATAATGTAATCGTAGAATATGTCAAATTGCTCAAGCCAAATGTAAGCATACTTTTGCTCACATGTGAGTCTTGATCCAGAATAATTATGTGGTAATTATGATGATGATGGTAAAGATTGTGAAGATGATGGTGATGATGATGATGATGATGATGATGATGATGATGATGATTATTATGATGATGATGATGATGGACAGGATAATAGGAGGGATGGAGGAAAGGAGAGGGTATTTATTTTGAATTTCCTATTGCCTTTATGGTGATTTTTGTCTCTTTCTGAGCTTAAAGATATTAAGGATTTATATATCAAACCATATATACATTCATACAAACTGCTGAATTCTAAAAAAAACATAAGAAATATTTTTCGATTAACTAGAACAAACTGAGAACACTGTCACATCGCTTGTCACAAAGGCTTTATCGCATTATTTGTTACTCGTTCTTTATTTCCTTTAAGTGTCAGCCAAGGTTCATTATTTAAGAAGCATGCTTTCATAAATGATTTTGGTTAAATATGACTACATGACTTGCTCTAGCCAATGGAAAAATGCCAAGCAACACTTCTGAGATGACACTTTAACAGAACTGACATTCTTTCTACTTCTGCACTGCTGCACAATTGTGACTTGCCCTAATTAGCCATTCTTACGGCACCAGAATGGAAATACATAAATGCAAGAATCCCAGTGATTCAGTGCAGCCCTATTTACACAGGCTGAGCTTTTCTGACCCACAGACTACTGAGATGAAGTAAATAACTGTTGAGCCTCTAAAGTTCAAGGAAGTTGCATAATCCTGACATAAAACAGATCTTTATAAAAATATAAGAAGATAATAAACATTTCAGATTCTTATCAATAATAAACGGGTGATGTTCAAAATCATACATATTAATTCAAAGGTAAAGTATAATTCTCAAATCATAAAGTACTTTACAGATATTTTGCGAATACACCAAAGATAAAGAGGTACTTTCTTTTATCTTTTCTCACCTGAAGGAATAATTATACTATACCAATAAAAACATATGCACGTATGCATCCACATCCTCATGCGCGCACGTGCTCATGCGCACACACACACATACACATGTGTGCTCACAGGCACACACACACGCACATAGTTCCTCTAGGGATAATTCTCTGGTCACTCTTTGGCTTTATTCAGATTCTATTATTACCATTTCTTTACACACACAAAGAAAAATAGGGGACAATATACTGAGTACATTTTAAAATGTTAAATGTAAACTTTATCATTGGATGTTTTATATAAAGTATGCATTATGTTAATTATGTATTGTGTAAAATATGAATACATATTTTAGTTATTTAATTATTCATAGAATATAAGCATTGTGCATCCTAATAGGTAATATATCTCAGGGAAAGACAAGATTTCCTTTGAAAAGATTGTTTTATACTTAATACCTGGAAAATGCCAGAACAAAATAAAACATCTCTGTTTTCCAATAAGATTTCTGGGTATGATAGATTTCTAACTCTCTTAAACTTCTGCTCTTCTAGTTAACATGATAGTCTGTATAAAGTCTCAGAGAAATGGTATCACAGAGGGAAAAAATATATATTTCCCTTAATTTATAGAAATGTTAAAAGAATCACAGATTTTTTCTTGATTCCCAACATTCCATTAATCTCCAAATCTTCCAGATACTAGATCCTAGGAGTGTTTTTTGCCCATTGAAGATTTCTAATCAAATATAAAATCTCTAGAAATAGCCTTCTACATTTTGGCAGTTAAAAAAAGATTCACTTCTATTTTCCACACCTAAGTGTGGCTATTTTATTTTCTTACTCAGTCATTAAATGTGAAGTCATATAAATGTTGGTATCAGCAAGGATCATAACATAGGAAGCTGGCCCTTTCAAATGCAATGGTATAGGAGAGCTCAATATAGGTACAATTTAAAATATAAGAGTAGGTTCATTGTAAACCATTCAGGTACTCTGAAGTCCCCTGAATTCAGTTACACAGGGAATCCATTAACATCACTTCGTCCACAGAAGCCAAAGGGAACTTGTACTGTAACTTAGAGAAGGCTGCATGGTGTAGGTATAACTCTAAGGGAGGAGTATTCCACAGGAACTGTGGAAACAGTAGAACTCAGCAAAGCTGCCAACTTGATAGACACACACACACACACACACACACACACACACACAAAATCCTCACAAAAACAAATAAAAAAAACACAAAAACAGAAGCAAATAGCTTCATTCCACCTGGCTCCTCAGAATCAGACTAAACACGATACAGTTTAGCATTCACTTTAGAAAGGAAAGGACATTGCTAAAATTGTTGATAATGATTCTTCTGGCATGAGTACTGGGTAGAGGAGAGTAAGAAGTAGATGCAGAGGAGTAAGTGGATTGTATATTACAGACCACTTCAGTGTTTCAAGAAGAAACAAAAGAATCTTCCCAAATTCCTCTCTGTGCTTTTAGCCCATCTAATTTCAAAGAATACTAAAACATAAGTACAGTTCTTCCTCTCTGTGCAGTGGTCCACCGGGGGCTGAAACAGTGCCCGACATTGCAAATCTTAGCAGCTTCTAGCATTTCTCAAAAAGAAATGAATAATTAAAAGTGAGCGAGATCCTCCATTTCATTCTCACGAGTTTGAAACAGATTTGCTATAAAACCCATGACATTCTGAGCATAACAAAGGCAGGGTTCAAACCTGGAATATGGCTGAGGATGAGTCATTGCAGAAAGCACTCATACTCTATGCAATCATAAACACAATTTCTCCACATGTGTTATTAGGGAAAAATGGCTATGTCCTAATTACCACATCTGAGGCCCCTCTGATGTGCACAATTTCACACCAGTGACCTCATTCCTAAAAAGGCAAAAAATTCATCATTGCAATGCTATGTATTAAGTTTGTAAAAGAATGGCAAAACTCGAGGAAGATGAACTACCATACAAGCCCATTTAGGCATTAAAATGTACTTTCCTTACAAATTCCAGGCAGTGAAGAGAATGTGGCTGTAGGTAATTAATAAGCAGGAGAATCAGTAAGGCTGTTCACCCAACCTTCTCTTCCCTAGAGGGTAATTAGAGCTACACCCTATGGGGCAGAGAGGAAAGGGCGTACCACCTGTCACACCTGTGTGAAATAAAGAAAATTAAAGGCCTCTGTCACCTATGGCAGGATAAGAAATATTTTATAATGGTATAGAAACACTAGAGTAACTAAATAGTACAAAGGGAGGCAATGTATATTCAGATTTCACATGGTCATGTAAATGAGGCAGTTTGCATCTGGAGGAGGAAGAAATTTCCTATTTCTGTGTAATCAGAGTATTTTCAAGAACTAAGGACATATTTGATATAAATGAAGTGGCAATTTCAAAACATATTCACACACTTGTATGACTGTAAATTGTGGTCTCAGATTCTATTTCTGATTTTGGAGCCTAAACTTTACAAGATAGTAAGCATAATTTCCTAGAGGGAATATGTTTCAAAAAAAAGAAAAAGAATACCAAGACAATACAGTTATCTTTGGAAATGTCAAGGGAGACGTGTGAAATCTAGAAATATTTCTCTATAAATGCCAAACTTTGAATGTGATATGTATCTGCCACGAACATTTTCCATTGTCTGTATCAAATGTTTATTGATTCATGATGAATGAATAGATGGATGGATGTCTTTGTGGATGATGAATTAATGAATGAATGAATCTGGCTCTCTAAAAGCACTTTCATTTTTAATAAAGCTACTAAAATAAAATAAAATAAGAGCTCCTGCCTTTGTTAATGACATTGTGCCAGAATCAACGTGTAGAATGACTGAAGAATTGCATATGGATATGTATTTCTTTCAGCCTCAGAAATAGAAATTAAAGGCCAGAAGTAGAGGTTAAAGGCCTGCAATTCCAGCTATTTGGGAAAGAGAGGTGGAAGGATCACTCTGTAATCTTATCTGAGTATATTGGAAACCGTGTTTACTGGTATTGGAAGTAGGTAATTCAAAGGAAATACCAAATTTGAGAGACACAGGGTAAAAAAAGAGAAACAACTACAAAAGCAATACTTGCAAAACTGTTTGGTGTAAGTGAACTGAACACCAGGGGGGGGAGGGAAAGGGGGGGAGGGAAGGGGGTATGAGGGACAAGGTAACAAACAGTACAAGAAATGTATCCAATGCCTAACGTATGAAACTGTAACCTCTCTGTACATCAGTTTGATAATAAAAATTTGAATAAAAAAATAAATAAATAATAAAAAATAAAAAAAGAGGGAAGGTAACATTTCTTCAATCAAATGTTGAGATTGGAGAGAACCAGTACAATTTTATGTATTTATCTCTGAGCACTTTGGTGTAAATAATGGAAAAAATTACTATATGTGTCACTATGTCAAGTAATAGAAAAGTACCAAAATAAAAGTAATATTGTAGGAAAAAAATATATATATATGGGTGTGGCTGAAGTGTCAGACCACTTGCCTAGCAAGCCATAGGCTCTGAATTCAGATCCCTATGTGACATAACTAGCAATAAAATAAAGAAAAAGTTTAACACCTTAAGCTAAAACAATATTTGAGGCACTATGTATTTTTTTGGTTTTTATTATCTTTTATTTTTTTTCTTATTTATTGTCAAAGTGATGTACAGGGAGGTTACAGTTCCATATATTAGGCCTTGGGTACATTTCTTGTACTGTTTGTTACCTCCTCCCTCATTCCCCCCTCCCCCTCCCCCTTTCCCTCCCCCCCTCTTGAGTTGTTCAGTTTGTTTACACCACATAGTTTTGCAAGTATTGCTTTTGTAGTCATTTGTTCTAATTACTTTCAACATGCCATGTGAAACCATAGCTTCTACTGTTGATGATCCTCTTGTATCCCCTTCCTGTGGTTGCGCCTGCATTATTATCACTGTATCTTACCTGAGTACATTGGAAACTTTATATACTGGTATTAGAACTAGGAAAGTGAAAGGGAATATCAAAATCGAGAGACAAAGGATAAAGAGTCGCTAGTTTTAATGAAGCAAAAGTGTAGCACTGTCTATTTTTGTCAAAGTGACCATTATTGTTCTCTACAGTGGCATGTTTTCAGCCTCTCTAGAACCTATGAATGGGGTTTGTTCCTTTAGCACAAAGCATCGCGTGATCTCTTAAGAAGCTGACATCCACATTTTCCTATAGGCAGTCACTGCAACATGACCCGATGGAACCAGCACTTGTGATGTCTTACATGTACACCTTTTAACTAATTCTCCATGAGGCAAACAGACCTTCTAGAGTATAAATCATACTTTGTCCATCTTTTATTTGAAGCCTTTTGGTGACCAATACACATTCCTCTAAAGAGTGCTCAACCGTACTAATGGATCTCATAAGGGTCTTGAAGATGTATTCTCTGAGTCCTTTGGGAGACCATGATTATAACTGAAAAGTGAAAAGTATTTACTAGTTTGTCCTAGAATGTACTAGATTGCCCCTGCAGTGAAACCTTAACCCAAAACTATTTTAAATCTTGGTAATTCTGCTCTCCTGTCTCTATGACTTATGCACAAGTCTTTGACAATGTACATTTGTCTTGGGTCAGGTTGGAGAACCTCTTCACTAAAGATTATTTTTCTGTGAAATACTGCCCTTCATTCACAGTGAATTATTCACAGTTCACTCGGTCACATTTTTCTTTTTTTTTATTGTCAAAGTGATGTACAGAGAGGTTACAGTTTCATACATTAGGCCTTGGGTACATTTCTTGTACAGTTTGTTACCTCCTCCCTCATCCCTCCTCCCCCCTTCCCCCTTTTCCTCTTCCCCCATGAGTTGTTCAGTTGCTTTACAGCAAATGGTTTTATAAGTATTGCTTTTGGAGTCGTTTGTCTTTTTATCCTTTGTCTCTCAATTTTGATATTCCCTTTCACTTCCCTAGTTCTAATTCCAGTATATACAGTATCAGTATACTCATATGAGATACAGTGATAGTGCGGGTACAACCACAGGAAGGGGATACAAGAGGATCATCAATAAAAGAAGCTACGGTTTCACATGGCATGTTGAAAGTAATTATAACAGTGATATAACAGTCATTTCCATAACATGGAGTTCATTTCACTTAACATCATCTTAGGGGCATAGCTATTAGGCTCTTGTGATCCTCTGCTGTGACTAGCCTAAACCTGTGCTAATTATTCCCTATAAGGGAGAACATAAAGTCCATGTTTCTTTGGGTCTGGCTCACTTCACTTAGTATAATTTTTTCCAAGTCCTTCCATTTCCTTACGAATGGGGCAATGTCATTCTTTCTGATAGAGGCATATCCTTTGTGTATATGTACCATATTTTCCTGGTCCATTCATCTACTGAGGGGCATCTTAACTAGTAATATTTCTACATGTTCCTAGCCCTTCACTTTTTTTCTGGATCAGGTTTTCATCTTATATCTAACTAAATGTCACATTAAATAATGGTGATGTCCTCTTCAGTATTATCAAGATACTTCAGACTTATCCAGGAAGCAATTGCTTAATAATACTGTAGCTCAATTACTTGTTTCATTTGATATACTTGATTCTGCTTGATTATACCTTCAAGCAAGATATTGTCCTGTTTGCATCAGAATCCTCAGTATCCACTGCATCATGTACTTACATGGTGCTGCCCCATATTAAGTGCTTAAGAACACAGCAGTTGATGTGACCATGCTATTAATTAGTTTGCAATTACTGTGGATCTGTACATGTAGGATTTGGGTAACATTTCTAATGAATTTGGAGCATCCTCTGATGTTCCTTACCCTGTAGGATTTCAGTGGGGATTAAATCAGTGTACATAAATTCTCATTACTAGTTTTGCAGTTATAATCACATCAAATTCAAAGTACAGTTTTCTAAATGTTAGTAGAACTGCTATTAAGGCATAAGTTTAATTTTCCTAAATGGCTTAAAAACTTTCCAGTCCATGTAGCTTGTTAGAGAATGTAAATGTCAGTCCAACTAGGCATCCATTTAAAAACAATTAGTCAACTTAACTATTTAATCAACTTGTCCTCTTACATAGTCCACTGTAATTTACATCAAACCAGTTATTTATTTTACTCACATGTACTAATCTTATAATCATTTCCCCTGAAAACCACATTTCTCCAAATACTCTATTATTTATTTTTATTTTTATCTAGAAGTAATTATACAAAGAAGTTTCCATTTAATGAAGCAGTTCATAAATATAATGTATCTTTAAAACTTTCACCACTTTTACCTTTCTCACTAATTCCATCCCAATCCAAACCTTCCCTTGCTCTTCTTAATTTTGTATGGTATACACTGGATTCTTGTTTGCTTTAAAATCAGGCAGATAATATACAAATAAAGAGAAGTAGGATAACTAAGAAACCATTGTGTGTTACTTAAATATTTCACAGAACATTTCTATTTTCAGTGAAAGCTTCACTACAATTTTCTTATACTAATATTGATAACAGTTATAGAGATATCTGGCATTTTAATCAGGGGGAGATGTCATTCATGTTCTATAGTGAAAGTAAAAAGTGCCAGCAGTATTATTTTCACTGATAGCTAAAAAGGAAATTAAAAAAAGAGCTGGTAATAAATGGCTGATATATTCAATTTGAAAGTTCACAGACCCAGATCACACACAAAAGGAAGAGAGGATAAAAGAACCCACACAAATGCAAAAGAAAATCTGTTCGCATTATTTGGAATTCTGAAGTCTTCAATAGTTAGCTTTGTAATACATACCATCACAATTAAGGAAAGAATATTAATGTTTTGTCTCAATTTTTAGGTTGATTAGAAATTACCAGGGAACTAGCTCTCTGTTACTCTTGGCCATTATTTTTCCTCACATACTTGTTGGCATTTCATTAAAAGCATATAATTATACACACAAATATGTTGACATGTCATCTATGTCTCACAAAAGAGTGACAAATTGAATTACTGAATTAAATACTATTACTACAAAGTTGAGTATCAAATACACAGAGTTAGCTATTAGAACACTCACCAATTCACTTTCAGATAATACAGCCAGCTACCATTTTGAAAAGTTTTATTTGTAGAATTAGCCTAGAAACAGCACTTTTATGTAATATTTGCAGAGAGTGGGACATTGGAGTGGGGCATTGGCAAAGCGCCAGAAATTCAACATTTATTTCTAAATCTACTCTTCATTGAATGTTGAACCACTAGGGTTCTTTGTTTCTGTACCTAATATGTTAGTCTATTCAAGGATAATTGACTTTAGCATCTGGGAATCCTATGAGTCAAGGTGCTAAATGAGGATATGAGTGAATAAGAATAGTGCGTATAAAGGAGAAAGGAGTCTTGACAACAAAACTATAGAAAATGCTTACATTTGGAAATCATAGTAAAAGATGCATTCTGGGTCAGATACACATTATATTATATCTAGTAAACCGAAAAAGAACATTTAAAGAGAATACTACTCAACTATTGAATATCTACAGATATTTCAGTGGTAAGAGACGTGAATTTGAATGTATTGATAGGGCCAAAATATGTTTTTTTTATGTTTACAAAGCCATATGTTAACCAAAGGATCAAAAATGCAGAAAATTAATTTGTTTTGAAGCTGGATGGAGAATATAGTCAAAACAGCTATCAGATGTTCATAGTAAGTATTGTTTGAAATTATTGTTTATAAGTTTTAACTTGAAGGAATGTTTTAGCACTTTTCTTATTTTATTCAATGCAAAGATCTTTAAACATAGCTTTTTTGGTACCACTTTTTTCTTTTCTTTTTTTTTTTTTTTGATCCCACTCATCCTTCTGGCTTACAAATCTTAAGTATGCTTTCACTCTCTCCTTTCATTCACGCAATAATTCCGGTAAGATAAAAGAGCTATAGATAAATATGGGTGGAATAATGTTAAAAATACCTAGGTATGATTTTTTTTTCCCGACCAGTCCCGGGCCTTGGTCTCAGGGCCTGAGCACTGTCCCTGGCTTCTTTTTGCTCAAGGCTAGCACTCTGCCACTTGAGCCACAGCACTTCTGGACTTTTCTATATATGTGGTGCTGAGGAATCCAACCCAGGGCTTCATGTATAGGAGGCAAGCGCTCTTGCCACTGGGCCATATTCCCCGCCCAATACCTAGGTATCTGAAGGGAAGCATTTTTTGTGATTCCAACATTTCTGGTAATTTTTCATCTTCCAACTGATAGACTTGCTATTCTAGTATTTTATTGAGTGCTTAGTATTGTATAGAAACAAAGTAAGATAATATGTTATCTTTCCAGTACCTAAACATACCACTGATTTGGATAATTTTACATAAGTTTGCATAAGATGCATAGAACTTTTATTTCTGTCAAGCTTCTAATACAAAAACCCATATTGCCAGTCAATTATTTTCTAAAGAAATAGTTGCTTACTGGTTGCTGGTGGTTCAATGCCTAGAATAAGGAGCTGAGGATCATGATGCAGAGACAGCCATAGCAGAAAAGTTCTCATGAGTTTCTTATTTTCAATTAACAAGTCAAATATCAGAAGTAGAGCTGTGGATCAAAGTACTAGAGCCCCAACCTTGAACAAAAGAGCTCAGGGTGTATGGTTGGCTGGAAAGGAAACTCGCCACATGGTTCAGGCAGAAAGGAGTTTATTGAGGGAAGAGCAAACTGCCAGCCCACACAAGTTGGAAGTGTAGGGAGATAAAGGGGAAGGAAGGTGGGAAAAAAAGAGTGAAAAAGAGTAATAGAGAAAAGGAAAGAGTATGAGAGAAGAGGAAACAGAGAGAGACGCGACTCATGTTGAGCGGCTTATGTAGGAAAGGCAGGAGGTATGGCGAGGTGGTTTGGATGTGACCTCAGAGAACGGGGAAGATAACTCTCTCCAGGTGTGCCAACTACCTGGGTAACCCAGGTACTGGGCCCTAGACTTAAATGGGTGAGGAGCATCTGCATGTAGCCCTCCCAGGGGTAGACCTTACACAGGAAAAGTATTCAGGTTCTGAGTTCAAGCCCCTCGACCGATGCGGGGGAAAAAACTGGAAAAAAATTAAAACTAGGTAGTGGCTCTCATTGAATGAAAAGTAAGAGCTTTTGCCTGATGCAGTATTAGTAAAGATAGAAATCATTGAAATTTTGATGCTTCCTCTTTTCTCCTATCCTATGTTCATCTGGATAATGAAGCTTTCAGGGCGGAATAGCTTTGACTTTCAAATGGTGTAGGTTTGGTTTTGAGTTCTAAATGTTATCAAATATTAATATATTTGGGATAGGTACTATTTAGATTGAACTTATAAGACTCTGAGTTATAGCTTTCAGTGTACTGGAAAATTTAAAGGAAAATGCTCTAAGTTAGTGATCACTTGGAGTAATTTATGATACACAAATGGACAAATTAAAGCATTGAGATGGAAAATCTGTACCATCAATATAAGGATAACCTACTCTACCTTTGTTAGCTAGGTGGCTATCATGTGTCAGAGAGCCTTTGAATATATATTGAATATATATATATATATCTGTGTATGTGTGCATATATGTATATGTACCCATACATATATATATGTGTACCTATGTGTATACCTATATATGTATGTGTACCTATGTGTATATGTGTGTACATTTATGTACATATGTGTATATATGCACATATGTGTACATGTGTGTGTGTGTAACAGGAGACCAGATGTCACAATTTTCACAGTCATCTTATTATACCTGTAACTTAAATCTTCAGCTCTTCATATCTCATTGATTCTGATTTTCGGTAAAACCTTCCCTGATACAATTGCTGATAATATGTACATTGAATTTGCAGACTGAGTATGGAGAGAAATATCATTCATTTCTAAAACTCTTCTTTTCTTATCCCTAAACTAACATTATATTTCTTTAATATTTGATTAAATATTTTAGGTAATTATAATTCCTAATATTTTATATGTGATTTATAACTTCAACATGCTTTTAGTTTAGAGTGTGTGTGTGTGTGTGTGTGTGTGTGTGTGTGTGTGTGTGTGTACTGGTAGGGATTTGGGTTGTCAAAACAAAATCTCACAGACTAGGTGGCTAAACTCAGAGATTTATTCCTCACGTTTCTGTAAGTTAAGAAATTAGGATCAAGAAGCAAGTGAGCTTAGTTTCTGCTGAATGTTCTCTTAGGCTTACAGATCACTTTTTTACATTTGCTCTCCTGGTAGAGTATGTACATAGAAACAAGCAATTTTGGTTCTTCTTCAAAGGCCACCTCCTCTCACAAAGGCTCCCCTTCATGACCTCTCATTTTCCCATTTCCTTCCCAAAGTAATTCTCAAAAACAGCACAGGTTTTTTTTAGTGCTAAGAGGCAAATGGTAATTTATTTTAGATAAAAACAAATTTCAATAAGATTTTATTATGAAATCTGGCATGTTAATCAGATTGAAAGAGTACTCTAACTCTGTAAACACAACTGATATTCATTTATCCCTGCCCTTGTGGCTAACCCATACAATCCTTTTTCAATATTTCTTGGCTACCAAAAAGATTTGAAAATGCTAGTGGCAGGTGATATTTGCATGCCATTTCAAATTAAATATTAAATAAAGAGATATTAATGCTTTAAAATGAAAAGGACAGTCATAAATTAGACTGTAGGAATTCTACTCTGAGACAGCTTCTGACAATATACTACAACCCCATGATTCTTGCCTTTCTTCTGACTTTAACCTCAAGGCACTAAAGATAACCATTCTGTCCAACAGTATGTAGTAATTTAGTTTCCCATTCAGCAAAAAAGCATAGCTTCACCTCAATTTTAACTGCTGAAATTCTTATGTCCTCCCTGGGTCATATCTGGTCACTTTTAAAACCTCTTAAATTCAGTTACTATGGAACCCATGGAGATCATATAGTTTCCCCAGGGCGAACAGAAAAGTAAGTCAAAAAATGCCTTTCTTTAATAGCTTCTTTTCAAAATTGTCCAAAGAGTATTTTATATTGAGCACAATTTATAGGACACTTTACATTTTTCTTATGATAGGTGTCTGGGTTGTTGATTGAGATCTTACCTCATAAGCTTGTACTGAAATTCAACAAACCACATTTCAATTACCCCAGGTTCTTTTGGTCTTCCATTGGTGTCACAAAAATAAATTGCTATGAAACTCTGAAATCATATATCGCTAGAGGTTTTATCTAGATCAGCTTGGCAGACTATCACAGAAGCACATTTTTTTGGATAAAGATGAATCAAAGCTGTTTCGATAGGCTGAAAAATATTAGAAAACAAAGCTAGTGCATATTTTCATTTCTAAGTAGTTTTTGGACACTAAATAAATCCATTTAGCTTTCACTCAGCACCCATAGTCATTGAAGTTTATTTGCCACTTTATGATTTTTATTAACTCAACAAATCCTTGCCAAATTTGTTGAGATATTAATACATTTACTAGGCTTTACTTCATAGAAGAAAAAACAGGTGCAGAGAAGCTTGGTAAACTTTTTAAACTCACATATGTGGTAAGTGATCAAATAACATAATCAAGGTTCCAACAGAGGAACTCCAAATCTGTGCTTTTCTGCTTTTATCTGTGATGATAGGCCACTGAAGATTTGAAATTCAAATCAGTGCAAATTATCAAGTACAAAGAAGTTGCACCATAAAGTTCTGTGTGGAAGAGGTGTTATATAAAATTGGTAACTCAAAACATTACACAATATAGTGAAATTACTTTCCTTGCACTGGGTGTGTGTTACTACCACCATGGCAAAAGTTTTCCTGAGTGAAAATATGAATAGAGCACTGATGATGATGCGCTTCAAATGAACTAGAAAACCTCTTATGTTTCCTTCCTTCTTGGCTCCTTAAAACTAAGCAGTTTTCAAAGGATGGTCAATATAAAAATACATGTATCCAGGAATAAATTCTTATAGAACTAACAACTTCTATTTGAGATGGAGTTAGGAATTCTCCTTCCTGAAAATACCTTTTAAAAAGCCACACAAAAGCAACACAGCAATTAGTTTGTTTTTTTTTTTTTTTTTGGCCAGTCCTGGGGGCTTGGACTCAGGGCCTGAGCACTGTCCCTGGCTTCTTCTTGCTCAAGGCTAGCACTCTGCCACTTGAGCCACAGCGCCACTTCTGGCCATTTTCTGTATATGTGGTGCTGGGGAATCAAACCCAGGGCCTCATGTATATGAGGCAAGCACTCTTGCCACTAGGCCATATCCCCAGCCCAACACAGCAATTAGTTCAGGCAAAGAAGAATGATCTTTGAGGAATGATAAAGTGGTGAATCTTATAATGCCCCAGTGCACTGTCTAAAGAGACAGTCCCAATCATCAAAAGATTGTAAACAGAGGACTCTACAGATATTTGGTGAGTTGCGAAGACTTTGCTAAAAGTACTATTTGCTTGGGAGTAGAAAATGTACCTGTAGAAAAATTCAAAATGATTGTGTAAAGTGAAAAAAGTTAGGAATAGAGTTCATGGTAAACAATTTAACACATATTGTATCAGAAAAAGGTGGATTTATATTGACACCTCATCACTGTTTACAGGGGACAGTCAAATTGGGGTAGGAAGATGTATTAGGCTGGAACGTAACTTTTGGATAAATATAGCTACTAGCTGTAAGACCACCCTCTGGGAGGGCTTCATGTAGATAACATCTACCTGTTTAAGTCTGCACCCAGTACCTGTGTTACCTAGGAAACTGACACACCAGGTAGTAGTTATCTCCCTTCTCTGAGGTCACATCCAATCTCAACCTGGTCATACCTCCCATCCTGCACTAGATAAGGCAGGCACAGGAGTGGTTCAGCCCTTCTCTCTTGCCATTATCATCTTGGCCACAGGCCAGCAGTTCAGGAATAAACTTTTCTTTCCTGCCTGAATACCACATGGTGTTTTCCTTTATTGGCTACTTACTTAAATAAACTTTACACTATCCTAGCAGTACTTTCACAAGTATAGGTCAAAGCTTATTAAATATACCATTTGCCATATTATAGTTATAAAAGTAGTATACTATTTGTATATGCTTTCTCTCTCTCTATATATATATATGCATATGTACAATTGACTTATTAGATGGAGCACTTGACATATATTGTTTTCAGTATCTTAATAAAACTGTAAAAATTCCTAGCTAAGTATTGTGTCTTCAGGTTCACTTAATACAATTTTTTCCAAGTCCTTCTATTTCCTGATGAATGGTACAATATTATTCTTTCTGATGGATATGTATAATTCTAGTTTGTACATATACACCACATTTTCTTGATTCATTTGTACATCAAGGGGCATCCGGGTTGATTCCATATCTTGGCTATGATAAACAGTGCTGCAATGAACATGGTTATGCTGGGTAGCTTTAGTGTGGCCTGGTTTGTGGCCTTGGGTACATGACCAGGAGAGGTACTTCTAGGTTATAAGGTAGCTCTAAGTTTAGCTTTTTGAGGAACCTCTGTACTGCTTTCCAGAGTCATTTAACAAGCTTAATTCCAACTAACAGTGTAATAGAATTCCATTTTGGTCTCATCCTCACCAGTGTCATTTACTGTTCATGTTCTTGATAATGGCCTTTCTCATTGAGGTGAGGTTGAATCTCAGTGTTTTTTTTTTCTTTCTTTTTATTTCTGTATTATTAAAGTGATGTACAGGGGGGTTACCATTTCATAGGTAAGGCAATGAATACATTTCTTCTCAAACTTGTTACCTCCTCCCTCATTTTTCTTTTTTCACACACATGGATAAGGCATTTTGACCAGATTCATGGTCTGTCATTCTCCTCATTTCTCTTGAAACTGTCTGCTGATACCCACACTTCAGTCAGGATATGTTTATCTTCCTTAATATACATGGCTGTTAAAGGATATGTTAGTTGTTCAGAGGAGCTTCACTATGGTATTTCACATATACATCTAATGTGCTTCAATCAGATTGAAATATATGCATATATACATATATATCTGTATAAAATAAAACAAAAATTAATAATTAGTTATAAGATGCGAAGTTTGCAAATGGGTAGACTAGTGATCATTGATATATGGTTGTGTGTCAACTTGACTGGATGGATGTGTTCTGTAGCCTATACAAAAGCAATTGTGCAGTGTAATCAACAGACTGGAGGTATATAGAACATTGGTAATGTTGCAATCTGCATTTCTTTGTGGTCATGGATGGTGAACATTTCTACATGTATCTATTGGAGTTTTTACTTCTGAGTAGTCTCTCTTTAAGTCATTTGCCTATTTACTAACTGGGGATTTAATTTTTAGGGACTTATGTTTTGAGCTCTAAGTGGATATTATGCACTTGCTGATCTATAGAAGATAAAGTCTCCCATTCTGTGAGTTTTGTAGTTTGTTAGCTTTTATGTTTTAAGTTTTAGGTTTGATGCAATTCCATTTAGAAAACCTTTCTTTGATTTGTTGTGTTTCTGAATCTTTACCTAGAAACATTCAACCTGGTCCTACGATCCCTAATGTTTTCCCTACCCCTTCCTGTAATAGTTTCTTGTTTTCTGGTCTTACATGGAGGTAAGTGATATTTTAAAAAATATATCTGTCTCTCAGGCTTTATTGAATTATTAAATAATTATAAAATTACAGTCTTACTATGCTTTCTTTTTTTTGAAAGAACTCATGTTTGCATCCATACAATATAATATATACAATAATTCATATACATTTATCAATTTACTTCCAATTAGCTTTCTTTTTCTTTTTTTTGGCCAGTCCTGGGGCTTGGACTCAGGGCCTGAGCACTGTCCCTGGCTTCTTTCTGCTCAAGGCTAGCACTCTGCCGCTTGAGCCACAGCGCCACTTCTGGCCGTTTTCTGTATATGTAGTGCTGGGGAATCGAACCCAGGGCCTCATGTATATGAGGCAGGCACTCTTGCCACTAGGCCATATCCCCAGCCCCCCAATTAGCTTTCTTTAAACTGAAAATATAATTCTTCACTATTACCAAGGATTTTCAATTACCATTTAAAAAGATTTTAAATATTTTAGGAAGCATTATCAAAAAAGCAACAATTCAGATTCATCTTCATCCTAATAAGAGCACTAATTTAATGATTGGAGCAGAGTTGGTTCCATAATGAAGTCTCATGGGTACTTCATTATGTTATAAGCCAGCAACCCAACAATAACTGATTCTCTGAAACTGAAGAGGTAACAATTGACAAAAAAGGAATCAATATAATAGATTATCTTTAGGTCAAGTGTTCTTAAGCAGAAGTAATTGTTCAATACTTACTTTCATAAATATTCCAGAGCCTTGCCCATTAAAATATTTATATTACAAAGCTCTGGTGACTCATGTTTGTAATCCTACCTACTCAAGAGACTGAGGGTCCTGGTTTGAAGCCAGCCTGGGCAGGAAAATCTGTGCCTCTTACCTCCAATTAACTATCATAATACTTGAGTTCAGCTGTGGTTCAAGTGGTAGAGTGGTAGGTTTTAGTACAAAAGCTCAGGGACAGAACCCAGTTCCTGATTTCAAGCTCCAGGTCTGGCACAAAACAAAAATAATAATAAAAAATTGCAAAAGGAACTATTTTTTTCAGTGATACAAGCCATGAAATAGATTTTATGAGATGCTTTATACATAGAAAAAATTCTTACTCCTGTGGTTCTTTCTTTATGTGGGAAATACTTAAAAGGAATTCAGTGGCATACTTAACATAAAACTCTTTGACCAAATGTAAGGCTGTATGGATAAAGACAAATATGTTTCATGTATATAATAGTTAACTACATTATATAAACCAAGCATATGTGATAATCAACTTAAATGCTCACAAGTATATATGTATGTGTGTCCACCTACCTACAAATGTGGAATGTGATATGAAAGCAAATGTATGAAATATGACAATGTATGAAAACAGATGTACTTATTGACTATCTGTTACACACACAAGAAACATTTTACTGGCTCTTATGATATGAAGGTATGTACATATTTATATGTCAGATATATAAACTCAAATTTCATAAGGTCTATCTCAAAAGTGTTTGATAGTATTTTGGGAGAAGAAAGAGGAGTGGATAATGCTCTTGTAGGGATGTGGTAAAGATGTTATAGAGAACCTGTTGTTTATTTAGTATACTGGTAAGGAATTTGAAAGGGAAGCATGGAATTAATTAGCATTGGATGCAGTTATAATGTTACCATTTCCTAGGTAATGTCATTTGTAGATTTGAACCTTCGCTTATTTCTTATTTTTACTGTTATTATCTTTCAGTGGTCATTTGAAGGAGTTTTAATTAAACATGTACCACTTGAGAGTACAATATAACTTGATTAATCACACTCCTTTCATCATTCCTCCCCATCTCTTTCAATTCCACACATTCTCTCAAATTTTCTAGTTCCATTTTCACATATGTACACTAAGAATTAAGATGGAATTTTTCCATCGTTCCTATCTTCATTCCATCTAGGACACTATCTTTGACCTCACTCCCGCTTACCGCATTATGTTTATGAATTTGCAGGAGATATGTTACTTCTAAGCAACTCAACAGCTTTTCAAAATAGTCATTTAAATAGAAATAATAATAAGGCTAGTATTCAAATAAGTAGATAGAATTATGTCTGTGCTAGTTTACAACCTTATTTTTATCAGCGATACAATATTTTTGTTTTTTGAGGACAAATTACCTAACATGTATGAAACTATCTAGTACAATATTTTATGTGTTAGACTACTTCTTGCACACTCTTCATAAATGTATATGCTCAAACCAAGGGAGACCAATATCACATTTTATGTATAATTTTTATGACACACTCAACACAAACAGGGATTACAAAAGAAGATTTAATGTCTCCTTGACTGCCTATTATCCACAGACATAAAATTATTTTAAGATTTATTTGGGTAAAAATAATAGCTAACAAAAACTCTGCTTAGGTGCTATTTTATTATTCATGAAACACCAAATTTGGCAAGAGAGACAAATAAAATTCAACGGTAAATCACCCAATTAAATTATTATAGTATATTTAGAAATATGGTATAGTCATTATTTCTAAGTCCAAATATAAACTTAACCTAGTGCTAGAAAAGTTTGAAAAAAATCTTTTCTCTGGTATATTCTATTGGAATGTTGCATTTACATTATGAATTCTATCATCTCAGCTTGGTTATAGTACTGACACTTTCTTACTAGAAGAATATTTAATTTGTTTGCAGATAATTTATCAGAATTGGAAGGACTTGCTTCTCTCACAAGTTGTTTTGGCAGATCAAAAAGTGTTCTGGCCTGGTTTGTGTTTGGCTTGAGTCTCTATTGGATATGTTAGAGATAATGAATTAGAGGCAGTCAGAGCCTGTGGATCTTGAGGTTGGAAAGATTCCAAGTTGTTTTTGGCACCGATTCTTCCTATTCAAAGGTGTTAGTTTTGGAAAACTAGAAAGCTGGGATGGAAGAACATGAAAATGAAATGAATATATGAAAGACATAATATATGCTTTTGAGCTTAAGGAAATACAAGAATTTAAGTTGTATTACTACTACTGGTTCCATCCTCAGTTCCTCTGAAATACATGTTTAAAGTTTTTGTAGAGTATTTAGGATCATTTTTTTAATACAGTCTTAATTTGTATTTTTTTCATTTATTTATTGTTAAACTGATATATAGTGGGGTAACAGCTTCATATATAAGGAAGTGAGTACATTTCTTATCCAAGTTGTTACCTCCTCCCTCATTTTTCCCCCACCACTGCATTTTTCTCTTCCCCCTCATGAGTTGTACAGTTTTATTTACACCATATAGTTTTGTAAGTATTGCTGTTGTATTTGTTTGTCTGTTTATCCTTTGACTCTCGATTTTGGTCTTCCCTTCTCCTTCCCTAGTTCCAGTACACATATATACAATATCCAGGGTACTAAAATCAACTACAGTGATTTAGGATCTTAAGTCTAGGAAAAGCAGTGAATAAAATAAGAATGTACCTGGGTGCTGGTGGCTCATGCCTATAATCTTTGCCATTTCGCAGGCTGAGATATGAGGATTGAAGTTCAAAAGCAGCCCAGGAAGAAAAGGCCTTGAGGCTCTTCTCTCCAATAAACTACTCAGAAAAATAAATCCAGAAGTAGGACTGTGGATTAAGTGCTACCCATGAGCATAGAGAGGCTCAAGGACAGAGTCCAGGCCTTGAGTTCAAGGCCCAGGACTTGGAAATAAAGAAGGAAATGTAGTTGTATGTAAGTTGAGCAATTCTATACATTTTAAATTAATTATCTGTACTATCTATATTTTAATAACTTTGAGTGATGTTTCATACTTGTTACTAGAGTAATATTTTAATATATTTATTGTCAAAGTGATGTACAGATGGGTTACAGTTTCATATGTAAGGCAGTGAGTACATTTCTTACCCAACTTACTACCTCCACCCTCATTTTTCTCCCAGCTACCTCCTCCCCATTTCCCTCCCTACTCCCCATTAGTTGCATAAATTAATTTAACATATAGTTTTGTAAGTGTAGCTGTTGTATTGGTACATCTGTTATCCTTGTCGCTCCACTTTGATGTTCCCCTTCCTTCCCTAGTTCCTTATAGTTTTGTAAGTGTAGCTGTTGTATTGGTTCATCTGTTATCCTTGTCGCTCCACTTTGATGTTCCCCTTCCTTCCCTAGTTTGAGTAAATGTATATACATTACCCAGGATACCGAAATCAGTATCAGTGATATCAGGGGTAAAACCCTGGGGAAGAAAGATAAAAGAAAATATCATAATTTCACATGGTACACTGAAAATAACAACAAAAAAGATGAACCACTTATTTACATAAATTGGAGTTCATTTCACTTAGCATCATCTTATGTGTTCCTATGTACGTAGCTACTGAGCTTAATAATAACATTTTTAAATCAAAATTTCTTGTTAATCTTTTTAAACAGATATTTTTTCTTCTAGAATGAAGAAAATGAATACAGCTTGGGACTTCAAATGGTTGATGGATCAAATCTCAGTTATATTTTTCAGTTATTTTGTGGTTATTATTTAATCTATTCTCCTGCCGAGAATATTTCAGTTGCACAGCTTGGATCTGTGACTCACATTTAGAATTTAGCTTCTCTGGGGAGGTAATCAGGGGATTAAAGCTCAAAGTGAACTCTAACAAAAAGGGCACAAACCCCTTTTGAATAAATAACATAAGCATGGACGTATTCACCTGTGGTCTCAGCTCTAAAGGAAGTATGAGTAGGTATGGGTAGGAGAATCACTATCTGCAGCTAGCCCTGGGCAAGACTTTGAGGCAATTCTAAAAAATAATTGCAGCAAAAGAGTCTGGTGGTGTCCTCAAGTGGTAGAAGGCCTACTTGACTAGTTCCATAGGAAGAATACCAACTCAAATTTGAAGTCCCTAAGTTGTAAAAGAGAAAAATAGAATATGTAGGATTTTAAGTGTATGAATAAATTTTCAAGTTCATTCAGCTGTATGTGTGAGTATGTGTGTGTTTGTGTGCATGTGTGTGTGTAATAAATCCAGAGAGGGACCAAAATAGAGATAAAAAATGAGAAGTAGCTGTGTAAAATATATAGATTTTAGAAAACCCACTCACATACATTTACAAAAGAATCCTCCAAGTACATATCCATTTTAAGAAATGTATTTCCAAATTTTAATTACACATGAAAGCTAGTGAAAAGGAAAGCTAAAAAATTATACAAAAAGCTACCTTTATTCAAGTTATAAATTAATTGCCATAAAAGAAAGAAAATGTTGGTGTAGCTAATTTAACAAGGTAGATCTGGAAATTTGAAACACATATCTTGGGGAAGGCTAGTAATTATGTGAGGACAAAGGCATCCACAGTATCAAAATAAACAAAGCTGGTGTACCCTTTTATATGTGTCACTATTGCTGAGCATGTTAATGGCAAATAATAAGGGCAAAGTTTGAGCTGTAAGTGTGTGGATCATGTCTACCTTAAAATGGCACATTTACTGGCACTGGGAACAAAATTTCTAGGAAGTAGCATTCACACCAAAACAAAACATTTAAAGCCTTATGGAACATAACCTCCTGAATATTTTGCAGTTGGTAACATTAATGGTAGAGTCTAATGTCAGTGTTCATAACTTTCCTTGTGGGCGCTGGTGGCATACACCACTAGTCCTCAGAGCCTGAGATTTTGTGGATCATGCTTCATTGCCAGCTTGGGTAGAAAGTCTGCTAGATTCCATCTTGAGAAAAGCAACAAAATTTCAGACTAGAGTTATTACTCAGGTGATGGTGCCAGCAGTGATCAAGAAAGTCTAATGAGAACCAAATGTCCTGAGTTCAATGCTAGAACACAACACACACACATATACACAAACACATATACATACATACCTAAGTTATATGTGTATGTGTATATATATATATATGAGGTCTCCTGTATAAGAAGTCTAAGCTGATTTAATGTAGTGCTATTTAAACACATATGTAAATGTTTTATGTAATATAAACCAGACCAGCAAAATAAAAATACCCCAACTAAATTAACAAGGATCTCAGTTTTATTGTGGTGATATATGAAATCACAAGTATATATTTTTTTGGGAAAAAACAATTTTAATTATTCTGGAAAGAAAAACAAAGAACTTATGAAATGCCAGAGAACACACAGCTGGTAAGCAGCTTAGCTGTCAGGGATTACAATGTAGTTATGTTTCATTTTGAAATCTGGGCTCTTTTCCCGCCATCATTCTGCATTCTAATATTGCCATATAAAAAAATTTTAAGAGGACAAAAGGAGAGAGTAAAAAAAAGAAAACAAACATATGATTGATATATGCCTCAATGTACCAATGGAAATTTCATGAAATGTGGCATCTACCAATAAAGATCTCCAAAATAAAGGAATTCACTTGGGTAATTAAAAAAAAATCATGAAGAGAGATTGGTATGGAAGCACTGGGAAGAACAATGAAAAAGAGTGATACTAATTAAGATTTTTTGTACATATAAACTGATTTGTTGAGTGGTAACCCCTTTGTACATCTACATAAAGAAAATGCAGATACTTTCTTAAGGTAATATATTTCTTGTGTGTACCCCAATGGTGCAATAAGATTTTCTTACCAAGCAAGCCACATAGTCCCAGCTTGGGGTATATATTTATATTCTAACAAAAACTACTAAATAAATATTTATAAAACATTTAATTTTCTAATTCTGCAGTGCTAACATTAAACATAAATTTACTGTATATTACTTCTAATCTGATTTTTTTTAAAAATACCAACAATCGTATCTTATTGGAAATTCCAATATAGTAGACTCACTTTACGTTATAATCTCAAGAACAAATATCTCCACTGGAGATTGCTTTGTTAGATATTAGGGCTCTGCATATACTTGGACACAAAATATCTTTTATAAAGCTTGGCAATTTCATCAGATAAGCATACACATACTTAAAAAATTAATACAAAATTATTTGTTTATATGGGTTATGTTTCAGTTTCAATGTTTTTCTATTTGTCTTCAAGTTTAGCGATATATGATGCTTTTGAAGTGAAGATTTGTTTGGAATGGTATTGACAAAAATGCCATATCACACAGTGATATAAATGTTTTATTTTCCAAAATGAAGCAATATTTATGTTAAAGACATAAAGGTTCTTTTAACATAAAGAAATTATAGCACTGAAAATTGCTGAATTATTATTTGTTTATTTTTATTTTTAGCTGTTTTTAATCCTCATCCATGTGAAAGTGAAGATTGAGGACAGGTTTTGAAACTTAAGAGAAAAACAAATCAAATAAATTGTAGATTATACAAGGATTTATTCCCACTGTGCATTTAGATGTGAAGAAATTTTTTGACCTACTGATTATAATTTTACCCCTTAGTGTACTTCTTGCCTTTTGACTATTCTTTTCCAACCAGCAATTTCTAGGTAGCAATTTCTGTTTCCTTGCCTGTGAACAGAGTGAACAGAAAGTGTATTTGCATTTGCCTAGAAAACATCCCTTTCTCAGGAAGGAACTCCATAAGTCTGAATTGAGAGTGTTTTCCAGAGTGCTGAGGAAACCAGAGGGGAGAAACACATCTATAAAAGAAATATCAAAGAGCAGAGAATCCAGTTTCAATGCTAGGAAAACGAGTATAGATTTGTGAACCCTGAAACAAGACACACACTAGTTCGGAGGTCCTGAGTAACACAGTGAAGAGGAACCAAACACCCATATTGAGCCATATATAGCATACTATAGCAATTTATGCATATATGTTAATGATCAAGATTCTGATGTGAATGGTTGACAGCAACCTAGTGTAAAGTCGGCTCACCTAGTGAAGTCACCAACAACCATTATTGTGACATTTTTGTCTAGTCTGGTGAGTTCAAGACTTCGATAAAAAATCAGGTCAATATAAAAAAATTAAGTCAAATTCATTATATACTAAAAGATCTTTCAAAATCATTACACAAATCATAAATGAGCTGATGAACTAAATTTATGAGCACACAGTAATTAAGATCTCTTCTAATCAATAGTTGTCCAACATATTAACTATAGAAAGTAGTGTATCCTCGAAGTGTGTAAGAGAAAATTAGACACATATTTAGAAGTCAAAGACAATACATTTTAGACATTATCAGATATAAAGTGGTGCTATCACAGATTTTATTATATCTACATTAAAATATTCCTAGTGTATCCACATAAATCTATATTCTCCCAAAATATATATATAGTATTTATGTCATTAACAGAATGTTAAATCTCATATAATCAACATTATTGAACATACATATAAACTCATACAAAAATACTCCATACTTCTGTATTTCAACATAAATAATTGAAATGAATATGTTCCCCCATTAAAATGTAATTGCCTGTAACCTCTTTGTACAACTACTTAATAATTTAAAAAAATATATTAACTCCAAAAGGATTAAAGAACTCAAAATAACAACAAGAAAACCATCATCAATGATATTTTAAAAATGACACTTTATTCCTCAAACTGAGACATATCTTCATCTCTTAAGGCAAGTTTTAGCTTTTAGGAAAAGCTCAGCCACCAGAGTAGCTAGAATTACAGCATCCAGTGGATCAAAACTTTTTCAAAATTTATTTTTAAATACTTTTTAAAAATTAATTAAATAAAAGCCCTTTAAAAAGTTTAATCTTGCTCAGTGCTATCAAAAGATAAAATTGTGGGGCTGGGGTTATGGCCTAGTGGCAAGAGTGCTGGCCTCATATACATAAGGCCCTGGGTTCAATTCCCCAGCACCACATATACAGAAAATGGCCAGAAGTGGCGCTGTGGCTCAAGTGGCAGAGTGCTAGCCTTGAGCACAAAGAAGCCAAGGACAGTGCTCAGGCCCTGAGTCCAAGCCCCAGGACTTGCAAAAAAAAAATAAATAAATAAAAATAAAATTGTCATTCAGAATATGTAAACATTTAAAAGAGAAATGATTTGTATGAGCTTAGGAAAATAAATCTTTAGCAGTTCAGTACAGTTGATTAAATTGGTCGGAGCTCTGTACTCTTTCATAAGGATATTTAGTATAGTTTTTATCTTAATGTGATGGGGTTCCAGTAATACTTTGTATTTAATTATAATTATATTTATAATCCTAGAAAAAGACATTAAAATTAATGTGAATATTTTTCCAGAGAGTAGATGTAGTGCCATCAAATACTCTGTTGATTTTAAATTAATAAAATAATAAAAAATATAAAGCTACAAAATACATTTTTTCACTTTAACTATATATATGTGTGTGTATATACATATATATGTAACTATATAGGTGTAGATAACTATATATGTGTGTATATAATTATATATAATTATATGTATATTTCTACTGGTTACTTTTTAATCTTTATTGAAAAGGTGGTTAGCTTTCTTGATATTGGCCATTCTAACTGGAATTAGATGGAATCTCAATGTTGTTTTTATTTGCATTTCTTTTATGGACAGAGGTGGTAAGCATTTCTTGATTTACCTCGTGGCCTTTCCTATTTCCTTTTCAGAGAAGTCTCTCTTTAAGTCTTTAGTCCACTTGTTAATGGAGTAGTTGTTTCTTTGGGGATTTGATTTGGGGGAATTTAATTACTTGAACTGTAGGTATATTATGTGTGTGCATGTACATATAACTGTATATAATTGTATGTATTTCTACTGGTTACTTTTTCCTTTAAAAAATTAGTGTTAAGTTTATATTTATTTAGCTCATAAAATTATCTCATAGATACCAATTAATTTTAAGTATGTACTATGTTCAAATATTTATTGAATTTTAAGCAGAGTCAATCATAAGTGAATCCTCTTCAATAAGTCTTTGCAGCTCTAAATGGATGTCACTGATTCTTACAAATTAAATTTAGATAAACAACTAAACCATTGATATAAGAAAATGTTGAAAAATGTTGGAAAAATCCTCCATTTGTTATTAATAAAATGTGAAGTTAATAGGTCAAATTTTTAAGCCACAGTTAAGAGGTAAATAAATGTTCAAATTAATATTTTCAGAGAGACACATTAAATTGAAACATATATTAGGGAAGATAAAAAACTATTTTATGGAAGTATGATATATAATAAAATTATTAATACATTTGTAACATGCTTTCAATTAATGTAAATTAGTAGTCATAATAGACCTTATGAATTTATAGTTCATACAGATATCAAAACACATTTTTTTCCTGTGCTAGGGTTTTAACCATGGCCCATGCTGGTAATTTCTCTATTCACATTTTTATTTAAATGTTTATATTGTGAATGACAGTATAAATGTTATTGTCTTATTTTACTTAAATGACATTTTATATGTTTTAATTTTCTGGTACAAAGCAACTAAAATTTGGTTTGTCTGTTCATTGATAGATTCAGAAATGTTAATAATATAGTTCCGTTTTAGAAATATTTTACATTTTTTTGGAAAATTAAAGTGATTCTAACAATTTCCTTCTGACACCTACTTTATGATTCTTTAGAGTACATATTCTAGAAATAAGAAGTTGACACATTGGTAATAGTATTTTGTTAACATCCAGAATTTATTAGTGTAATGCTGATCATTTTATTCTTCTTTAAAAATGAGTCAAAGGATAAAAAGACAAACAACTCCAAAAGCAATACTTGCAAAACCATTTGGTGTAAAGCAACTGAACAACTCATGGGGGGGAGGAGAAGGAAAAGGGGAGGGGGGAGGGGGGAATGAAGGAGGAGGTAACAAATAGTACCCATGGCCTTATGTATAAAACTGTAACCCCTCTGTACGTCACTTAGACAATAAATAAATAATAATAAAAAATAAATAAAATTTCAATTTACACAGAAAACTTAAATGAAAAAATTACCCTGAATATAAAGTACCAGAAGTCATAATCATATTCTCTGAGTGTATATATATATGTATACACACACGCATATACATGTACATATATAGTCCCGTCTGAGAGTCTTAAGCTCTTTGCTCATTCTCCTTAAACTCAATATACTCTTCCTATGAATTACTGCAAAAATAAGTGAGCACAAAGAGAAATAAAAGTTTCCCATCTGTTTGACAAACGAATTTATGAGTACAAGTATTTAAGGTACCTTAGGCCTTAGGTGTAAATAACGCTATGTTTTGGTAAAACAATAGTCAAAATCAATTGTGAAAATAGAAATATAGAACAAAATGAAATAACTGCACTCTGTACTTCTGTGAGTACTTACTTTGATAACATATTCATTCTAGTAATGACTTTGTGAGAATGATATAAATAATGTTTTAAATATTTAAGTATAATGCTTAATTTTAAAGCTCTGATTATCATAGCAACATACTAAATACACTGAGTTATATCTACATATCTCTATTTAAATTTTCAGTAATATGTATTTACTGTACAATAAAAGAGAAATTTATTTTCTACTAGAAACTATATTTAGACCATTTTCTAATAATTGTTATTCTTATTCTCAATGATAAGAAAAAAATAAGTGGCATATAAGAAAAGATGAGAAGGAAATAAGCCATGCCCCATTGATCAGTTTAATTTCTGCTTAACTTGTAAAATATAAGACCTAGTTCTCAATAACATCTAGTGCTCTTCTCTAGAAAGAGCCTATTGATATTTATATGTAGATTATAGCAAATGTCTCTCATTTGCCTATACCAGCCACCAGGACTGATATTAGGTTTCTAAAATTCAACTCTTCTTATTTTTATTACTTTATGAAATGATGTGCATAGACATATTGAAGTCAAAGTATTTGGCCACATAAGATGTGAGGGGTGGGAGAGATAAGAGGTGGTTATGCTTGAGGTAGAATCAGTATGAAGATATTGCTAAAACAGAGAAATATGGAGAGTGACTAAACAAACTTGAGTCTCTTTATTTTCAATTATACCATGATTTGTCACTGGCATCCCTCAAACGATTCTAGGAATTACCAGACATGGCTAGAAAAGCTAGTCTTGTGTCTTCCAAAAACACGGGTTCCAAGATATATACTAAATCACCCAATTTATTTGTTGAGATAGGATATATGTAACTTTTTCCCTTGGATTATTATCCTTCTGATCTCTGTCTACCAAATACTTGGGATTACAGGGTAACGATCCAGGCAAAGTCCCAGTCATTGTCGTAAATACTCTTGAGTACAATATATCAGCTAACCTTGACCTCTGTGCCATTGACTTGCATTTGCTTTCTATGTGAAGGATAGCACATACACATCTTTCCCACAACTAAACTAATTATTCAATTGCTGCCAACATATAAATCTTTTCTCTTATGCATAAATCATTAGTGACTTTCCCCTTTTTTCCCCTTTAAACTGATCTTTCACCTGACACAGAAAGCCATCAACCATCACAAGATTGTAAAGCCAGCCCTTCCCCCAACTTATGATCAAACAAACCCTTAACAACCGAATTGCAAGCATTTTAGTTGTTTTAGCTTGTATTTATAATTCACATCATATCTTCTCTCATCTTTAGTTTATTTTTCTTTCCTGTTTGGGAGTATTCTTTGCATTTTTCTCTTTGATGAACATAATTTCTACTTAATGATCCAGATTGATATCTAGACAAGTGTTATTGCTTTAGGAATGATTCCATGCTTATATCCTCCCACACGGGACTGAATAAACAACAATATTCCTCAGGCTTAATTATGTGCAATATCTATTTTTTATTCACTTCACAATTTTCTAACTATCTGATTACACAAGAGTCTGTCCTAGTGGAATTTGAACTATTTTAGGGGCAGCAATCACATATTATTTATCTCTCTATTTTCTCAGCGTACAGATGCCTCATTCAAGTTTCTGAATAGAAACAGCATGTGTAGAAAAGCAGGCAAACTTTTCTCCATTACAATTATATAAAGACTGACTGCTGGGAGCTTGGAATGATAGTTGTTTACAATATGTATTAACGCTTTTCCTTTCAGTCTGGACACTAGTGGCTCACACCTGTAATCCTAAAATCAGGAGGCTGCGATCTGAGTATCAAGGTTCAAAGCCACCCTGGGAAGGAAAGTCCCTGAGGCTCTAATTGCCAAGTAAGGATTAAAAAGCCAGAAGAGGAGCTATAGCTCAAGTGGTAGAGTGCTAGACTTCAGTAGAAAAGTTCAGGGACAGTTTCCAGGCCCTGAGCTGAAACCCCAGAATCATCATGACAGAGAACAAGAAAAAGCAAGTAAGAAAGAAGGTAAGAGAGAGAGAGGAAAAACTACTAAACCCATAAACTACTAACCCAGAGCCACTTTCTACAAGAGACTTTTGCTTTACTAATTCAATTTGTTTTAGAGAAATTTCCTATAAATAAAAGAATTGGTGACAAATACATTAACATTGACTGTAGCATATTAAAAAGAGGTTCAGATATGAAAACAAATAGGGACAGTAGAACTTAATTTGTTTTGTATAATGGTTGCCTAATTGTTTGGGATAATTATCACTCCTGATATCTTCTAATACACTGTCTTCACCAGTATAATAATGTCTTTTTTTCTCTTTTCAATTTTCCCAATGGTTTCTGCTTATTACTATCTGCATTATTATTGCAATGTCTCCAAGTAGTTTAATTATGTATGGCATCATTCTCTGATTTTATATGTTCTCTGGGTTTTTATACTGCAAGCTAAACAACAATACCAACAACATGCCTCAGAAATAGAAAGAATATTTTCTGAAATGCATCATTTTTCTGTGTTGATATTACAGAGGTCTGAGCTACAATTGCTTTTCTACTTCACAGCTGTTTTCCTTTAAGCTATCATTATGTCAGTTTTCTTATAAAGCATTATTTATGATGTACAAATAGCTTTTACGACTTCAAGAAGGAACTATTCCAGAAGGGAGAATAATACTAGGACCTACTTAATAGTGAAACATGGGTTATGTGCTATATTAGGTGAATTTCCCTATAGCTTTCAATTGTCCTTTAATATGGATACATTACTGTCAAGTTTGTTTGTTTGGAAGTTCTAGGGCTTGAACTCTGGACCTGAGCACCTTCCCTGAGTTTTTTTGCTCTAAGCTTATGCTCTACCACTAGAGCGGCAACATCACTTCTGGCTTTTTCTGTAGTAAATCAGCAATAAGAGTCTCAGACTTTCCTGCCCAGGCTGGCTTTGACCTGCAGTCCTCAGATCTCTGCCTTCTTAGTATCTAGGACTCTAGGTGTGAGCCACCAGTATCTGGCTTCCTTTGCCTTATTATTTCACGTGAATTGTTGATGCTGTTTGTCATTAAATTGTAGATCATAAGTCAGCAGACAATTAAAAAGTATGTCTGCACTTAATGGGAAGGGCTGCAGACAGTTACCATTTGATATGCTGGCCCCTGATGTGAGACAACATACCATCAGCATCATTGTTTTATGCATAGGTACTTCATGCTTGTCAGAAACTTAAATATTGATCAAAACATGAGATTAGATAGTAAGTAAAGTGAATAAAGTGGTGGATTCTTAGTCCTTTGCACAACTGTCTTTATATGCAGCATTTTCTTCTCAACTTTTCCTACTTTTAATTTTTATTTACTTTATTTTTTTACTGTTATAAAGGTGATATACAGAATGATTACAGTTATATAAATCAGGTTATGAGCACTTTTTTTTGGACAATGTCACGCCTTACTTCCATGTTAAATGAGTTATAACTTAGTTCAACTAATGAATCATGGTTAAGTGAAAAACAGGATTTACCTTTCTTGGGCCTCATAGGATGCTGTAATAGTGTAGTTTACCTTAAGGGTGTCATCTCTTACTGCATAGGCCCTTTATGAATCCAGGTTGCATTGGGTGGATTGTGGTTCCTTATTTCTAGTCATGCAACTTTTTCTGGTACCCATCTCATCTGGTAGTAGCCTCCTGTTGTTAGTAATTTGGATTGATTTGTAATTTCCTGTCTTATTTCTCTGTAACTTTATAGCCAATACTTTGAACTAAATTCAATCTGTTTTGCTTACCTGAGTTGTTGCTGTTTTACTATTGCACTGTTGATACAAGAAAGACAAAAAGAAGATAGCAAGATCATGAAATGTAGGTCTTGTGGTATAGAAACTTGCTAGGAGTCAAAGGGAATAAATAACAAAGAGGAAAGTAAAACTTGACAAAGTGAAGTTTGAAATTTAAACTGGTTTTCAGTGGCTGATAATGGCTATCAATTTTGACAATGGAAACCATTGTCCAGAATACTTAGAGGAACATATCATAATAGAGAGAAGGATTCAGAACTCAGAGTCCATAGAAAAAATATGGCTGGAATTGACCATACTTTATCCAGACTGCTCTAAGTTGTTTTCTTAACTTGCACTTGGAATATTCAGCAATAATTGAGCCAGACCCAAAGAAATATTGACTCTATGGTCTTTATCATAGGGAATAAGTAGTACAGGTTTAGGCAAGTCACAACAGAGGATCACAAGAGCCCAACAGCTATGCCCTTATGAACACATAAGATGATGTTAAGTGAAATGAACTCCATGTTATAGAAACAACTTTTATATCACTGTTGCAATTACTTTCAACATGCCATGTAGCATTTTTTGTTGATGATCCTCTTGTATCCCCTGCCTGTGGTTGCCCCCGTGCAATCACTGTATCTCAACTGAGTACCCTGGATAGTGAATATACTGGTATTAGAACTAGGGAAGGGAAAGGGATTATCAAAATCGAGAGATAAAGGATAAAATGACAAACGACTCCAAAAGCAATACTTGCAAAACCATTGGTGTAAACCAACTGAGCAACTCATGGGGGGAGAGGGAAAAGGGGAGGGGGAGGGGGAATGAGGGAGGAGATAACCAATTGTACAAGAAATGCACCCACTGCCTTATGTAAGAAACTGTAACCTCTCTGTACATCACTTTGACAATAAATAGTTATTCAAAAAAAATCCTCTAAGTTAAACTTAGTAAGAATGTCCCTACCGTCCTCCAAGTAATAACTGCTCACCTTTGCCTGCCTTCAACAAGAATTCTATTGTGTGTTTAAGCAGAATCCCCCTACCCCAGGTAATTCATCTTTCTCATCAATTAACTTCACTTGCATGTGTTCCTCATCTGGAAATAGCCACTTCTATTTAGAATTTAGCCTATATGTATGCATCAGTTTATTGGTTAAAATTTTTCTTTGGCAGTTGTCCAGCATTCTTTTTTGACATCTTTTTAAATGGATAATACCAAAAATTTGAATAAATGAAAACATTGTACATGGACCTTGGTTCCTGAAACTTAAATGGGTAGGCTGAAGGCACAGAGGAGGAGGTCACTTAGGAAAAGTGAGGAAAAAGTCTTGGAAACAATTAACAGTGTGTTGGGGGGGGGTGTTATAAATTATAGAAGATAATTCTTTTCATCTAAATTCCTTAGTGACAGAAATAGGTGATGGTACAACATCACCATGTAAGAAAGTTTCAAGAGAAGATGTATTTTCAGAGGAATGCAATGAACAAGACTAAAGAGTAGGGAGACTAACAGAGGCAAGTCTAGAGAATGTGGGGTTTACTTATGTGTTGACTGAGTTCCATAGGACTTGGGGAGAGGGGGCTGTAACAGAGCCTGGGGAAAGGGAGAATAGCATATGGGACAAATTCTTGTAGGAAAGAGCATCCAGGTTGCTAAAAATCATCTGAAAATCCAAGATGCCTTGAAGAGAGTTGGATGTTTGTCTGTTATTATAAGGCAGATGGTGACATTTAGTCTGTGAGGATTGATGGGAGCTTGGGACATGGGAAGTTGGAACAGGCAGATAATTATTGAGGACCACTCTTTATGATGTATGGATTAGTCCATTCTGCTCCTAGTAATTTCTAGTTATTCTGTTTTGTTTTGTTTTGTTTTGTTATGTTTTGTTTTTGCCAGTCCTGGGGCATGGACTCAGGGCCTGAGCACTGTCCCTGGCTTCTTTTTGCTCAAGGCTAGCACTCTACCACTTGAGCCACAGTGCCACTTACAGCTTTTTTCGATGTATGTGGTGCTGAGGAATCAAACCCAGGGCTTCATGTATACAAGGCGAGCACTTTACCACTAGGCCATATTCCCAGCCCCTAATTATTCTTTTAACCATGATTATGTGTTACTTTAGGTGCAAAACTATTTCTACTGATACGTAGTCAATTTCTTTACAAGTTTATAAGTTATCCAGAAGAGCTGGAAATATCTGTCATGTGTAATTACAATACCTTCAGAATAGCCATGCAAAATATTGAAGAAAATACATTTTATCCCTTTCTGACTATCACATTTTATTTCTTTGCTAAGACAAAGGTCTTATTTAAATATAAAATTGCCCCCAATTTACATGCCTTATTAGTTCTTTTTCTCCCTACTGAATTGTAACAGATCTATTTAAGGGCTTGTCATCTTGGATCCCAGGACCTGTGCTGGACTTGGTTAATCATTATTCACTAAAATAGTACCTAAGATAAGGTAATAGACAATATTGTGATTGGTACTCATGAAAACCTATCATTAGCCTTAACCCCCTACTGAGATGATTCATATTTAGAATTGTTGAACAATTAATTAGTGTGGATTTAGTATTTTTAAAACCTCATGAGTGCCCTCTTTGTCTTGAACATCTGAACTAGCAAGGAGGTCAGGAAACATGCTCCTCATGCTATGCCTTCTCTGCTTGACCTTAGACAGCCAGTGATGACTATGCACTTACTATGCTAGATACCTGGGATTGAAAAAAATAATTTTCAATTGCCCATGAGACTTCTTAATCACAGCCATTAAAACTTTTAAAATTTCATCCAAATTATATTAAGCTCACATTTTGAGAAAACTCATATCTCCATTCATTCACTAATTTGTTTGGCATCATAAGCCCTTAAGAAAGAGCCAGAATATAGAAATACATAATAGATAATGTTTATTATTTTATCTCTTAAAAACACTATTTGTTTCTATTTCCATGTTACTTGTGTCATACTGCTTCCTTTTGGCTTTTCTGTAACATTATTGTAGTTAAAATAATATTGATCAGAGAAAAACCAAATAAAACATACTGCATCCCAATACATTCTTAAATTATATGTATCTCACTTCAGATACTCAAACATGTATTTTTCATTTCATCCACAAAATTGGATTCAATTAAATATATTTCCATTAATTTCTAAATAAACTAGTTAAGTGACAGGTTCCTAAAGTTTAATTCATGTAAGAAATCTCCACATTTTCCAACAGTTTAGCTGCTTTACATAAATAGAAAGACATATTTATGGAATCTTTTTTTTTAGATTTGGTCTTTTTTTAAATTTTTTAAAGTTTTAGTGACAAACTGATGTACAGAGAGGTTACAGTTTCATATATTAGGCCTTGGGTACATTTCTTGTACTGTTTGTTACCTCCTCCCTCATTCTCCCCTCCCCCCTCTCCTTTTCCCTCCCCCCCATGAGTGGTTCAGTTCATTTACACCAAACAGTTATGCAAGTATTGCTTTTGTAGTTGTTTGTCTTTTTTACCCTGTGTCTCTTGATTTTGGTATTCCCTTTCAATTTCCTAGTTCTAATACCAGTATACACAGTTTCCAGTGTACTCAGATAAGATACAGAGATAGTGCAGGTACACCACAGGAAGGGGATACAAGAAGATCATCAATAATAGAAGCTATGGTTACACATAGGATGTTGAAAGTAGTTACAACAGTGATATAACAATCGTTTCCATAACATGGAGTTCATTTCACTTAGCATCACCTTATGTGTTCATAAGGTTATAGCTATTAGGCTCTTGTGATCCTCTGCTGTGACTTGTCTAAACCTGTGCTAATTATTCCCTATGAGGGAGACTATAGAGTCCATGTTTCTTTGGGTCTGGCTCACTTCACTTAGTATAATTTTTTCCAAGTCTTTCCATTTCCTTACGATAGGGGCAATGTCATTCTTTCTGATAGAGGCATAAAATTCCATTGTGTATATGTACCACATTTTCCTGATCCATTCATCTACTGAGGGGCATCTGGTTGGTTCCATATTTTAGCTATAACAAATTGTGCTGTGATGAACATTGTTGTGCTGGTGGCTTTACTGTGTTCTTGCTTGTGGTCTTTGGGATAGATGCCCAAAAGTGGGGCTGCTGGGTCATAGGGGAGCTCTATGTTTAGCCTTCTAGGATAAAACTATCATGCATAATTCCTTTATAAAAGTCATGCTGGTAAAACTTCAAGAAATAGTGCATTTGAATATGTTATATTCTAGGTATGGAAGTTAAATATTATTAAGAGGTCAGGAATCTGTGGCTTGTGTGTAATCCTAGTCACTCAGAAGGCTGAAGTACAGAGGGACACGGTTTAACTCAATCTTGAGCTGAAACATTAGAGAGAGACTGCCTCAAAAAATGACCAGACAAACTGGGCTAGAGGCATGGCTCATGTTATAGAGCACTAAATGTGCAAGTAAGGTGAAGAAGCATGAACCCTGGAGTTCAAACACCAATGAAAGAAAAAATAAATTTAAAAAATAAGAATAGAAGACCTTGCATTCCATTGTCTTCATAAAGTTGATGAGATTTCTGGTAAATAAATAAATACAGGAAAACAATTCAATATGTGCTATAAGCCATACAAAATTCAATAGGAAAATAGTTAAAACATAAACAAGAGATTTATAATAATATATGTATAAATGATTTTTAGAGAAAAGATCTTAAATTAGGGAGTTAAAAAATGAAAAAATGAAAAGCAATGGTTGGAATATGAGTTAAAAGACTCTAGACATGGTACCACCATATATAAATGACGGAAAATGTTCCGATAAATGTTATTTGTTATTTTTGTATGTATTCCCTTAAGTTTAAAAACACAATTAAAACATCAGATAAGCTATGCTTACTTCTACAAAACTATTTCAAATCAAAATATTTATGATAGCTTCATCTCATGTCAATTTTTCACCAGTAGATGAATCAAGAGAAAGGTTATCCTAAATTGGGATATCAGGATATTTTGGGGGTTTTTGTTTTGTTTTGTTTTTGCCAGTCCTGGAGCTTGGACTCAGGGCCTGAGCACTGTCTCTGGCTTCTTTTTGCTCAAAGCTAGCTACTCTGCCACTTGAATCACAGTTCTACTTCTGGCTTTTTCTATATATGTGGTGCTGAGGATTTGAACCCAGGGCTTCATGTATATGAGGCAAGCACTCATGCCACTAGGCCATATTCCCTGTCCCATCAGGATATTTTAGAAAAGCTAAAAACCCTTATTGATATGTGTGCTTACTCACAGCTGTGCTCAGCCATGTGAATTTAAAATTAACACCATCTTATCACTATCAGCAGCTTCTAAAGATGACATTCAAAAAGGTTGCCTTCAGGTATATCATATATTAACTCAAGTTAGCAGGGAAATTGAGGGCAGATATTTTCTACAAATTGAGACAAGAAATTCGTTTGGGTGGAAAACTGTAACAAATAAGTGTGCCGAAATTTCCATTGGTGTACTAATGTATTCATTCAGAAAATATAAAATATTTCATCTGATATTTCATCCTTAATAGGAATTCAGCAAAGTAAAAAAGGATTTTAATTAGGGTATTCATTTATCACCTATTTGTCTTTGAAAACTTCTAAACAAGTAAGATAAATTTCTATTTTTTAATAAATTACCTAAGCTTATCAAACTAGACTACATCATTCCTCATTACCTCAGCATAATTCCAGAATACACATTTTGTTTGTTTTGCTTTATTCTTAGCTTTTTTCTTTCTTTTTTCTTTTGTTCCTGTTTATTATTGTAATTATTATTTTTCTTTTTACAGTTCCATACATTAGGCCATGGGTACATTTCTTGTACTATTTGTTACCTCTGCCCTCATTCCCTCCTCCCCCTTTTCCTCTCTCTCCATGAGATGTTCAGTTGTCTTACACTAAATGGTTTTACAAGTATTGCTTTTGAAGTCATTTGTCTTTTTATCCTTTGTCTCTCGATTTTGATATTCCCTTTCACTTCCCTAGTTCTAATACCACTATATACAATATCCAGGGTACTCAGATGAGATAGTGATAGCATGGGGAGAACCACAGGAAGGGGATACAAGAGGATCATCAAGAACAAAAGCTACGGTTGCACATGGCATGTTGAAAGTAATTACAACAGTGATATAAGAATTGTTTCCATAACATGGAGTTCATTTCACTTAGAATTATCTTATGCGTTCATAAGGTCATAGCTATTAGGCTCTTGTGATCCTCTGCTGTGACTAGCCTAAACCTGTGCTAATTATTCCCTATGAGGGAAACCATAGAGTCCATGTTTCTTTGGGTCTGGCTCACTTCACTTAGTATAATATTTTCCGTGTTCTTCCATTTCCTTACGAATGGGGCAATATCATTCTTTCTGATAAAGGCATAAAATTCCATTGTGTATATGTACCACATTTTCCTGATCCATTCGTCTACTGAGGGGCATCTGGATGGTTCCATATTTTAGCTATGAAAAATTGTTTTTTAGCTTTTTACTTAAAAAAAAAGATTCATTCATTTGAACTTTAACTGGTTTCCAGATACGTATGCATGCAGTGATTAGTAAAATTCCAGAAAAAAGATAATACTTTCTTCATGTTTTGACAGTGACTCACTGTGAAAAGTAAACTGACAAATTGGAACTGAGTGATGGGTAAAAAGAAAGAAGAGATATTGCACTTTGAATTTCAAATAGGCTACGCTAAATGAAAGAAGTTAGGCACCAAAAGCTATATATGGCATGGTTTCCTTTATGTGAAATGTGTCAAATGGCAAATATTCAGAGGCAGAAAGTAAATACTCACATTTCCTCTGGTGAAAAGTTATCTCAGATAAGAAATGGCTGTAACTGCTGGGAATATGGCCTAGTGGCAAGAGCGCTCGCCTCATATACATGAAGCCCTGGGTTCGATTCCTCAGCACCACACATATAGAAAACGGCCAGAAGTGGCGCCGTGGCTCAAGTGGCAGAGTGCGAGCCTTAAGCAAAAAGAAGCCAGGGACAGTGCTCAGGCCCTGAGTCCAAGGCCCATGACTGGCAAAAAAAAAAAAAAAAAAAGAAAGAAATGGCTGTAACTTCATAGACACATATATTTGGGGGTGTGGGAGAGGGTCATAATGTTATAAAAATTTTATAGACCTAGAATACATAGTAAAGGTGATATTGGTCTTAAATATCAATGAAGTATGACCTTGAATAGATTATTGTTATAATATCATATATACATATATCTATAGTATTTTAGTAGTTGTACAAAGGAGTTTAAATTCAACATTTCACTTTATGAATTACATGTATATTGGTCACTGTCACACCTTCCAGCTTTTCTCCTCCTATAAATTATATTTTTCAATGTCGAAATACAAAGACGCTTCCAATACACTTTTTTTTTTTTTTAGCCAGTCCTGGGCCGTGAACTTAGGGCCAGAGCACTGTCCCTGGCTTCTTTTTGCTCAAGGCTAGCACTCTGCCACTTGAGCCACAGCGCCACTTCTGGCCATTTTCTGTATATGTGGTGCTGAGGAATCGAACCCAGGGCCTCATGTGTACGAGGCAAGCACTCTTGCCACTAGGCCATATTCCCAGCCCCCCAATACACTTTTGTACAATTTTAGGAATTAACTTGTACAATTACATTGTATTTTTCAAATTATAAAATAGAAAGAAATGGCTGGCATATTCCATAAAAAGTAACTTTGTAGGTAACCACAATCCTCAATTCTTAGTCTGTGTTGACTAGAAGAGAGATCAAATGTGATGTCCAATATATTTAAAACATGAGAAACTGCTCAAGGTTTTGAGCTCGTTGAATATGTTCAGCAGCCATTGAAAAGGATGTGGTTGGAAATGCTAGCTGAAATACTGTTATTATTAGATTAATAATAATTGAGTAGATGTGGTTTATTATATTCTCTATAAAACTTTTCTGATCATTTGAAAGTAGCACCTAATTTTTATAGATTTTGTCATTTTATAAGTATCATTGAAACTCTGAAGCATTTGAGGACTACTTAGCCATTATATATATTTTTATTGGTAGTAGTACAATTTGAACTCAGGGCCCAGTGCTTGCTAATCAGGTGCTTTACCATTATTCTATACCTCTAACGAGAAACAGTTTCAAATTACTAAACTGTTTCTTAAATATATTCCCACAGTCAAACTTTCTATAAAATATAAAATCTAATATATATCTACCTAATGTCTAAATTTCCATTCATTTACAGCAGCATTATACTTTATTCTGCTTTACTTCCCTTTTTTGGAAGCAAATACTATTATGTACATTTGTAACTTGGGAGTGACCCCCAGCAAAAAGACAAAGAATGCAATAATTGTTCTGACACTAATAGTTTTCTGGAGGCAAAACATTATGGTTCTTTTATTAGGCTTACAATTGTTGTTGTAGAGAAAAAAAATAGTTGTTTTCATTGCTGATTTCTGACTTGTCCCTTACATTACAGAGCTGGAAAAGACCTTTAGGTAACATTTCAACAACAACCTAACAATAGTTACAATTCTTTTATTAGTTTTCCTTACTCAGGACAATAGTAAGGGATAAAATTAAGGGCAATACATGGCATGTTTATGTTCGTATCCAAGATTTTGTTTTCAATATCTTTGTAATGCAAAAATGCATTGGTGAAGATACTTTAAATACATGTTTTAATTTTACTTATTTTTCGGACTTATCATGGGACTTGAACTTGAGTCTAGGAGCCATCCCTGAGCTTCTGAGTAACAGCTCCACTAGGGACTTCTCTGGTAATTGCTTGGAGATGAGATTTACGGGCCTTTCTGCCTAGAATGACTTGAAACCATGATCCTTGGATTGAGTAGCTAGGATTACAGGCCTGAGACACCAGAGCCTGGCAAGAAGTATCTTTTAATAGATAATTTACTACTACATTTTCTGAGTGAATTTAAACAGTAATATTCCACTTTGTGTGTCAAGTATGTATATATGCATCTCAGCGACCAAACCAACCTATTCGTTCTGAGCTTGACTCTGATCCTCATTGCTACTCAGTTCATCACTCCTGTTGGTCCTCTTTTTACCTCATTTTTGTTTTCTGCTTTTGATTATCCATATTTATCTCTGTTACGGTTGTGGTTGTCCTTTAGTGACACTACTTCTCTGTCTACTGATCTGATCATCCTTTTGGTCAGTTGCCTCTCTCTATACATATAGTGTGTGTGTGTGTATATGTGTGTGTGTGTATATGTGTGTGTGTATAATTTTGTCTATTTGTGTACATATTGTTCTGTATGTAATGTGAGTCTTCATATACCACCCCAATTCCTATTGCCTGAGTTTACACAATAATAGGATCTAAAGTCCACCTATGATTGACAAGGGTCAACAACTTCCTTAAGTTTATTTACAGAACAGTGACCTAAGTTCCTGCCCAATGTTTTGCTCTAGACTACTTCTCCATTCCTAGAGGCGGCATGTGTATCATGTGGGCACACGAATCTAAATCTCAAATCTCTACATTTTAGTCACTCTAATCCACACAAGTCTGGGACAATGATCCTGTAGACTAGTATAAAGTTTTATGTAAAATCATTGTACTCACCCTATTATGTACACTATTGAAATATCTTTCCAGAGCATCTCTATTCCATGGCCCACATCACTTCCAAAAGAGTGAAGGTAAATAGAAGGGTTTAAAAATTAAAATGAGATGTGATATGAATGAAAAATATAATAGTCCCCAATTCATAGGAGGTCTTAAAGCTACTAAAAATTGAATTCATGAGACAAAACCATCTTATGCTCATTGATGGCCATAAAGACTGTCTTCCTAGATTTTTCAATGCCAGTCTTCATCTCCATATATAATTTCAAACTGTTTCCATAATCTTCTCTTTTTCTAGAATGTTAACATTCTTGATCACATCAGCTAATTGAAAAGAAGAAATAATTTATCTGTATAAAGCATTTTCTAAACCATTTGGCAGGAAATAGTTTACGCCTCTAATCCCAGCTAGTCAGGACGCTGAGTTCTGAGGATCACAGTTAGAAGTCAGCAAGGGCAGAAAAGTCTTTGTGAGAGTCTTATCTCTGATTAACCCTTCAAAAACTGTAAGTGGAACTGTGAATCAAACTGGTAGACTGCTATCTTTGACAAAAAAAAGTTCAGCAACAGCACTGCCTAGGCCCTGAGTTCAAGCCCCAGTACCTACCTTTTGTTTCATCTAAAACTTCAATGATTCTATGAGGTGTGCCATCACGTGGAGAAATATCAAAGGAGAACTGCAAAATGATGCACAGGAAGGTGCTGAAAATCTATATAATTCAGGTTGCATCTGATTAGAAAGAAAGATTTCCTTCTATGCCCTTCCACTGTAGATTTACATTACAAATCTCCTGTAGATAATCCTTGGAAAAAGCACAAACATATGGGACACTCACAGTTATGCACATTACTATCTTCATGCTCACTACAGTCTATGCATATGTGCAAATGAAACCATTTTAGTAACAGTAGAAGTAAATTCATATTGAAAATAAATTCAAAATTATTTGAAGCACAGTTATTCACCTGTTGAACTGAAAATAGCTATAAAGTTGTGTCTTGATTTTTCTTCTATTGTGTGGAAAAGCCTGCTGGAAAGTAAAGAAAGAGAGCCTATGATAATTTTCTGAGTAATGATAGTGTTTTATGAAGGTTCTATATACAGACAGACATATTTTAATTACAATACAGAAGCTCTAATTCAACGATGGCTGGAATCATTCAGGCTGGTTACTTTCATTGATTGATTTGGCAGGTGATTGACAGCCTTCAACTTAATCATGGTTATGTTCTTCTCTTAGGAAGCGTTATCTGACAAGGACTTTGTTGTGCAGATGAGGTAATTGAAGAATAGAGTATGAAATAAATCTGATACATTTCCTTTACATGGAGGTTCTGACCTATTTTCATTTCAAAGATACTCAACCAACTTCAAATTTTCCTAGAAATCATGTCTCCATTCTATATAAAAGTACTAAAGAAACTGCAAATACATAAATGAATTTTAAAATGACAACTCTAGAACTCACATATCTCCTATGTTTTCTGGATTTAAATTACAATTGCTATGTGAAAGCTTTCATTTAAACAAGTCCTTCTACAGAGTACTCACATACATCCCTCTTGATGTTTAAATGACTGGATAAAAATACAACTCTTATAACTACCTTTCAAATCAGTTGATTCACCATTTATCCATTTAATGTAAATTATTGCACTAACTGTAAACATTTGCAAAAAGTATTAAATATATAATTCCTATAACTTTTAAGGTTTTTCTAGTTTGTTATATTTTCTTCCATAATCCTAACTTCTCAATCAGTATTAATCAGTATTCTTTGTTAATTATAAGATATTGAAAAAAAGCAGTCCTAAAAGCATCATAGATCTTAGATGAAAATGTAAACAGAAATGACAAAATGACTCCCGAACTAATACTTTAACATAAAAATATTGTCACAAAATAAAGATTATGTCAGTTTTCTGGCTTTTTCTAAACTGATACACAATACAAATTTTCCTAGCTGCTTTTGTGCTAAACAAATATCCTTCCATGGCTTCAGTGCTGTTATGATGTAGCTGTTAAATGTCAGAATTGGGTTCTAGTTCCTTGGCTAACTATCTATGCTACTTATTCTAAATAATGATGATGCACTCATAACCCATTACATCATCACTTTGTGACTTCACTTCCACATCAATAAATTCATTATAACAATTACTAAAAGGTAAAATTGTTGGCAGGATTAATCCAGGAGACAACACCATAAGAGCTTTGGATATTCTTTAATCAACAGGATTCATTTCATAAGAGCAAAGCCCTACGAGGTTAATCAATACTTTTTATATGTCATGTTTAACACTGAAAATTTTAAGTGTCTATTCAGAGTGAGATTAAAACACTTCAATAGTTATTCAAATAAAATTGTGGTAGTTGGCAATATTTTTGTTTGAAGAAATAAACTCAGTTCGAGTTTTTAGGCTTCATATCAGATTTTAGGCTTAAAAATCTGCTCTGTGTAAATCAGATTATCTCACAGCATTAAATGGATCCTTAAAATTATCTTTCGTTCAAATGTTGGACCTTTTTGATGACCGCTGTTCATGTTGACCTTGTAGCACCAGAAAAGCTGGATATGTTTGCTTTGTTACTTTGTTAGAGCTGTCATAACAAAGCATCACAAACTAGATAGCTTAAAAGAAAACAGATTTTTAAAATAATTCTGGACACTAGAAGTCACTACCAATATATCAGTTTTATTATTTCTTCTGGATTCTCCCTCTGAGCCAGTGTATATGGATCTCCCCAACATTGTCTGATGGTCTAAATTCTGTGAATTTCTGTACACATTCCCTCTTAAAAAGGACAACAGTCATACTGGAGTACAGCCTCTTGTGTGTAGTGTGTGTGTGTGTGTGTGTGTGTGTGTGTGAGAGAGAGAGAGAGAGAGAGAGAGAGAGAGAGAGAGAGAGAGAGAGAGAGAGCTTTTTGGTGGTTAACTGAAGTTTTTGGTTTTTTGGTGGTTAACTAGAGATAAGAATTTCATGGACTACCCTGTATGGCTTTATTTGAAATGTAATCCTTATATCTCAACCTCCTGAGTAACTAGGATTTCATACCAGTCACCTGTTCCGTATATTACAGCTTGGCTTAAAGTCTTAATTTTAATATTTTAATTTAACTGCCTTTTTGAAGGTCCTATCCACACCTACATTCACCAGCTAGTGTTCGAGCAGCCCAAAAACGGATTACCTGAGACACAAGGTGATGCATTTCTTTGGGTTTTTTTTCTTTTTCTTCTCTTCCTTCCTTCCTTCCTTCCTTCCTTCCTTCCTTCCTTCCTTCCTTCCTTCCTTCCTTCCTTCCTTTCTTTCTTTCTTTCTTTCTTCCTTTCTTTCTTTTTTTGTTTTTTTTTTAACTGTTTGACATAACATACAAACGGGTAGAAGCACTCGCTTAGAAATTTGCTTTCCCATTAAGATTTTGCTTGACAGAATATCCCAGGTTTTCCACATTGTCTCAAATGAAAGACTTGGGTTTTCACTTCTTCTTCTTCTTCTTCTTCTTTTTTTTTTTCTTTTTGCCAGTCCTGGGGCTTGAACTCAGGGCCTAAGCACTGTCCCTGGTTTCTTTTTGCTAAAGGCTAGCACTCTACCACCTGAGCCACAGCACCACTTCTGGCTTTTCCTGTGCTAAGGAATCGAACCCAGGGCTTCATGTATATGAGGCGAGCATTTTACATCTAGACCATATTCCCAGTCCACAAGACTTGGTTTTTTAAGGGTACATAGTAGTCTATGTGTATTCACATTTTCTCCTTCATTTATCAGCTGATGAATATATTGGTGATATGTAGATCTTAAAATTAAACAAAGCTTATGAGCAAACAAGAATTTGCTAAGGGCAAATGAAAATTATCTGAAGGTTCATACTTCAGTCTAGACACTCAGCTGTGCTCTGAGTCAAGGGACCAGGAGTTAATAGACACAAATATTTACTTAAGTGTAGGCTAAAGAAACACATAGGTAAAGTCATACTTGTGGCCCCCAAATAAAATTTTAAAACTATAAATATTTTTAGTAGCATCATAGTGAGGCTTGTAAGTAGCAGTCTTATAATTGAGAAAATAGTAACACCATATTTTAGTATGTAAATAAACAATAATCTATGAGAGCATTTTACTACATTTTCTTCTTGTGCTCCATACCAACATATGCATATTACTATTATTTGCCATCCACCCACACTTATTAGCCAGATTAGGAAAATCAGTTGAAATTGAAACATAAGTCAAACATAGTAAGTATTAAACTAAAATATTTATGTTAAAACAAGAAACAAGCAATAAAACAAAAAATTGAAAATTCTTTTAAATAAAATCATATTCCTAAATCATTTTCTTATGGGTGAATTGGAAAATAGTTACAGGTTTAAGGCTGGCTTATCAATACTGACAGACACTAGCTCAAACCAAGCATAAAACAAAGTAGAATGGTTTCCTTGCAGATTCTAACTTCTAAATCAAAATTCTAACTAGCCAATATATAATAAATTCTTTCTTGCAATTCATTTCTAAAATAATTACTTGATAGTTCCATATGTAACATTTCCATACCACAAAAAAGAATGAGGCAGATGTGTTAGGCTGAATTTATCTCATTATATAAAATAGTATTAAGGTTTTCTGTATATTTTTAAGATGAAATATATTTTATCAATTCAGACACAGAAGTTTTCAATAGTCTTGAGACTCCTAAGAATACAGTTTGTAGGCTACATTCTATTTTTGTCAACATTTAAGTTTGTACTTATGGTCAACATTTGGATATATTTAACATTCATCTCTGATACTTTCACTCTCATTAACAAATTAGCATTACTTTCCAAGCAGAAGCTGTGTTTTACTTTATTGAAAGCTTTTATATAGTTGCTTTGGGCATTGAAAAGATATTTGTAGCTTAAGCTAGTCTGTGCAGTTTGAATTTGAGGCCATCTCACTAGACAAGACACTGTAGCAAAATAAAATGCAAATGAAAGGGACAGAGGACACAGTATAATGAGCAGGAAAATGTACTATCTTGCTTTCTATTCCATGTTGTTGGTTTTTGTTGTTGTTTTTGTTGTTTGTTTTGTTTTGTTTTTGTTATTTTGGAAAAGGCAGGAGCAGAAAAGGAGATTAAATTCTAACTATTTTCCTCAATAAGTCACTGATAATTTAGACATTTAATAGCTATAAAATTATGACAATGAATTTCTCAAAATAGTTTCTAATTTTATCTATCTGAATCAAATGAGTGCATCTGTAGGTATTCAACTGTCAAATACTAAGTATATGGTTGCTACTTGATTTGCATCACCAAATCTGCCAAATGAACACATCTATAATAATACACTTCAACACAAACAAACTCCTCACTTGCATCATTGAAGAGTGGACTTAGCTTCAGTTGGAATATTCTTATTTGAAGCACTATAATAAGGTATTTTAGAATAAATAAATTTTGTTGTTTATTGATTTTGTTGTTGTTATTGTTGTTCATGAAGCTTGAACTCAAAGCCTTGGTGCTATCCCTAAACTCCTTTTTCTCAAAGATAGTGTCTACCACTTTGAGCCACAAAGCCATTTCCAGTTTTCAGGTGGCTCATTACAGATAAGAGTGTCATGGACTTTTCTACCCAGACTGACTTCAAACCACTATCCTCAAATCTCAGCCTCATCAGTAACTGGTATTACATATGTGAGTGATCAGCTCCCAGGTAATACATAACTTTTATTGAGCATATAATGATCCTAGAATGATTGCTACTGAGAGTATGTGGTATTTATTATATATAATAGTTTAAATGACATATACCATTATTATGATGGGATAGAGGCATGTATACATCAATTCATTTAGATAAATGCATTTAGTACATTTAAAAGTAGTATGTTCTCTCCCTCTCCCTCTCCCCTTCCCTCTACCCCTCCCCCTTCCCCTATCCCTCTCCCTTCCCCTCTTCCCCTCTCCCCCCTCTTTCTGTCTCTCTCTCTCATGCGATCACTCAATGATAATACTCTAAGACTTGAGCCACAGTGCCACTTCTGGCTGCTTCTGTGGATATGGAACTGAGGAACTGAACCTGGGCTTCATGCATGTTAGGCAAGTCCTCTACCTGTAGAGTACTTACAGCCATGTCCTCAAGCACTAAAAGTAGTATGTGTATGTCCTCAATCCAATGTTCTTTTAGAAAACTTTAACATAGGGGATAGTGCTAAAATAGAATTTGAAACCCACTGAAAGATTAGTGAGGAGGATGAATGCAGGAATTTGCTGCATGTGGAGCATCTCATGTGTTACATCCACATAAAGGACACCAAAAAGCCAGGCTTCATTCTCTCCATTTGTGTGAACCAATTAGAAGACTTGAAATATTAATAAGCTAGCTGATTTGCAGGAAAATAGTGTCACGTATTTTCTTCCTATGTAGCTTGGAAGCAGAAAGCATATCACAAATCCTCAATAAATGTTATTTAGTAGCAAATAATAAAATGAAATTATGGTAATGTATTTTGCAATGAGCTCATTATAAGATAAATAAAATAAGTTTTAGTGTTCAGACCTAGAAGCTGACATTATTTCAGTAGTAAGTGAATGAATTTTAAGGGGAGACAGAAAACCCTGACATCATGGTGGCAAAGTAATTTAATAGGGCAGAGATAAAATTTTGCTGCAATTTGACAAGAAAACCTGATTTTCCTTATTTTCATATTTGTCCTGTACGTCTATCATTCAAAACATAAGTTATACAGCCTAATATTGTCACACATTCCCCATGCCCAGTCATGAAATGACTACATTAAAGTGTGTTCTCTAAAATTATTATTCTTTGTCCCCCTACTGGTACCATCTTTTATACATAGCCTGAAATTTTCATATAATTCAATCATAATTTGGAAAGGAAAGAGTGAGTGAGAGACACAGAGAGACATAAAGAGACAGAGACAGACAGGAGAGACAGAGAAACAGGGAGATAGAAAAAGTTAAAACACTTATTCTTCTAGCATTCAGAAGTTACTGTGTTTGTAAAACTCTGAGACACTCAAGTGTATGCGCTTTAGAGAACGTGATTGTGATTATGTGGATTTAAAATAGAATTGTATTTTACTGGGGTAGAAACCGGGTTGGGAGCAATCTCACTATTTTTTAAGTAAGTAGAGGGGGAAAGGCTTCACAGAAGAGAGAAAAAGCTTTCCAAATTGAGGAATGCATAGGGAAACTTTAATTTACGCCCTGCTCGTCAATTCCTTATGGTTTGTGAGCACAGAAGCACTTAAAAGTACTCTTCAATGACTCTTATTCTCTTCCCTCTTTCCTATTCTTTTCCTTTTACAATCCCTCAGAGTATAGGCAAAAGTGCATGGGAAGTTACTATGTGGGTGACTTAATCCTTCTTTGTCTCCTTTATTCTTCTAGCACTCATTCCAATGCCCCAAAGAGATTAGAACACATTTAACAAGTACTCTTCTGAAGATCAACCACCATTTCCTCTCCCAAGCCAGTGATTAACCCACAGATAAAGAGCACAAACTCTAAGTTCCAGTCTAAATACTGGGACTGGTTCACCGTAGCCCACCCAGGTCAAATATAGCGACAATTACACCCACTCTAGTAGTCACCTTTGAGGTGGAAAACTATCAACAACATAGTAGATTTTAGTGAGCCTACTGACACAGCAATGAAAGTTGAAGAGTAATCATATGCCCTATTTTTGCAGTTTACAATTTGTCTACATTATATATTATGCCACTGTGATTACTCTGTGCTCTCTGTCTTTCAGAACTCCAATTCCTCTCTGAAACAAAATATTATGCCCCAACACACACACACACACACACACACACACACACACACACACACACACACACACACACACACACACACACACCCTCTTCAACTTTCAGTAAGCAAGCAGTGAAGTCTCTCTTCCTCATCCTAGGTACAGTCAGATCCGAGGTATAACAACTAACTTTTCCTTGAATCAGTTACTTATTCAGAAGTTTGTCAGGTCTGAACATTTTACTTTATCAGTTTGTTTTCTTCTGTAGACTGTATTGACACAAGTCAAAGTTAGATGATAAATCCCATAGTATATTCCACTAACATGGTAGTAATAAATTTTATTAAAATTCCTTCAAACTCAAAAAAACAAGATCAGTAAAGCTTATTCAGTATAACAACACACAGTTTTAAGAACAATTCTACTGTAGTTTCTCAAAATTAAATATTTCCATTGTTTTGCATGCAAATATAATAAACATTCATGACAACACATTTATCAATAGCATTTGAGAACAAGTTTGTATTTAGAAAAACATGGAGAAATTATGCTGATTTCCCAAAGTTACATGTGCTTAAATGAGTTTCTGAAGTATGTGTTTCCTTTCCTTTTATTTTGCAGCTGCAAAGGGGAAATTCTCCAGAGAATTAATATGAACTTAGGATAATGCAGCCTGCAGCACACAATTTTGTTTAGCTTTTCCCTTTTTTCATTTCTTTCTTTCTCTTTTTTCTGCTGAAAATGCAACTCAAACTATATTCCACTCTTCAGTAAAAGGAATCAGATCATTTCACCTATAAACATGCAGCAATAAAGTGCTATTCTTCAGTCAATACCGACTCCTGAACATCTTTCTCTTTTACAGGGCTGGATTCCCAGCTCATTAGATTATTACCTGATAAATAGAAGAGGGTAATGAATTGAGAAAATAACTACGTACCTTGAGAGGAAACCTGCCCAATGACGATAATCCATTAGAAACCTGGCAATATCCTCTGATCTATTGCCCGCACAGCTATGACTTGATGGAGAGTTTCATTCCCTGGGCTCAGTTCTCCAGAAGAAAATCAGCACAATTTAAATATTTCTTGGAATGTGACAGCTCTCTAGATCCTGGGTTGCATTCTGTTCCCCGGGGATGGCAATCTGGTGTTCCTGTGTTCACAGTGCAGTGAAGATGAATTGAAAACGCTTGAGATAAATTAGGAATGGCTAAGTTAAAATTGTCTCTGCTCCAGACTCTCTCATCTGCAGTCTGCAAGCCTGTTTTTCTGTGAAAAAGCTAGATGGCAGACTGCCTCAGTAAGTTCTTCTTAAGCGACAGAGAGCATTTTCAATGAAGAAAAATTCTCCCATTATCTAAGCTAATGTGACTGCCGCTAAATCTAGTTTTTAAGAGTGTCTGCTGGCATGAAATTTATTTTCACTATTGCTTTCTTTCAAATACGATCTAGAATACACACAAAAAGGATATATCCAGCTCTATCTGAAAGAAACACTCCAAGTTTTTTAGTTAAATTTAATTGTATTCCTTGTTGAAGCTTAATGATCATTTGTATATCAAAAATTTCCCCTTAGGGTCAAAAAGGCATTTTATGTATCTTATAATATGCAGAAGGTCTTCTTTTAAATTACACCAATGCACTATGAATAATGACATTTTTAATTAACAATCACTTCAATGAATACAGCTCCACACAGGAGTGCTTCATTTAAAAATGGCATTTGAGGTATAAAAGTTGTATCAGAACATAAATGGGTATGCCTGATCCTAATAAATTAGTGAGTATAGACACAAATATATTCCTAACGGCAAAAAGACTTTTCAGAGGAGAGTTCACTAGCTATTGCTCTTTAAAATAAAAACAGGGAATGTATAAATTGTGTTTTCTGTTGAATGAATTGTTGTTATAGGATAGCTTTTCTTCATGTTAGAAATCTCTCTTAATATTTCCATTGTGAATTTGAGACATACACTCTGTTTGGTGTATTAGTAATACACAAAACACTGATGTTCATGTCAAAATGTCCCAGTTTTTTACCTTATTAAATAATACACATATAAGTTATAATATCCATGAAGATATCTACATATCTAAAGCTTTTAATGTTTTTAATTAACTTACTGGCTATGGAAACTCATCTGATGCTTGTCTTAACTTCTCGAACTGCATTCTGTAATGCCTTTGGATTGATTATTTGAAAATTATGTAAACTGTTGATTCTGTGACAAAAATGGGATTTATACATGTTTGGGAAGGCAAATATATTAAAAAATCACTTTGGAATAAGCAAAAAATTAAACAAACTTTCCCTTTTTACTCCATTGCCTTATAATTGTAGCTGCTCACTTCCTACAGGTAGAACAAGGAGAGAAGAAACAGAAAGAAGAAAATGATACAGAGCTGTGCTGTTGCCAATCCTTCTCACTGCAGAAGACACATCTAGGTAGCTATTTTTGAGGAAAAATCCAGAGAACTGGAAAGGTATTCCTGTACTATTACATTGTTTGTTATTGACAATATTTGGGTTGGAACTCAAGGGAGCACTACGTCAGTTGAATCACATCCCCAGCTTTTAAAAAAAAAAGTAAATAAATAAAAAATAAAAAACAGAGTCTGTGAATTTCCTTGGACCTGGTCTCATATAATGAGACCATCTTATCTCCATTTCCCATGTAGCTGGGCTTACAATGCTCTTATCACCACATCTGTCCTTAACATATTTAATATCATCCAAGGGAGGAGAGGAGGGGGCTAGTATGAGGAAAGAAAAGCATAGAGGCAAAAAAGAAGAGAAAAAGAAGAGAAGGAAAAATGATTTGAAAAGACTATGTATCAGCCTCATATGGCATTTAGAAAATACCCATGGTGATTAGTGCATTATATATGAAATATTAAAAAATTAAAAAACAAATGCATATTGACTGTTAATTATCCAAATTTATTTCATTGAGTGGTTATAATAATATAACAGGTGGCCATGCCAATAACCTATGAAGTGCATGATCTTTTTTTTTTTTACTATTTAAAGAAGTCTTATTTCAAAGATGATATACAGATTGGTTACAGTTACATAAATCAGGTAATGATTACATTTCTTTTTGAACGGTGTCACCCTCTCCATCATTTTCTCCAGTTTATTCCCTCCTGACCCCTTAAACAGACATTTTTTAAAGGACAAATTAAAGAAGTCCAAATAACCATTTCTACCTAAATTTAATCCATTGTTCAAACACTGCAGTATTATTGCAAAGATAGCTTCCCAGTGGTTAATTCAGGGCCATATGCAATTACCCTGGTGTAATATTAAACTGTGTTTGGAACATTAGGAATCGCTTCTTACATCAAGTAACATTTCAGAAATGGCCAAGCAGGTCTTTTCTTTTTTCTTTTTTTTGGCCAGTCCTGGGCCTTGGACTCAGGGCCTGAGCACTGTCCCTGGCTTCTTCCCGCTCAAGGCTAGCACTCTGCCACTTGAGCCACAGCGCCGCTTCTGGCCGTTTTCTGTATATGTGGTGCTGGGGAATCGAACCTAGGGCCTCGTGTATCCGAGGCAGGCACTCTTGCCACTAGGCTATATCCCCAGCCCTAAGCAGGTCTTCTTCAAATAATAAAATACATTTCTAGGCAGTGAGAACAAAAACAAGTGGAACTATTTCAATACTCTTAAAGTGTAGAGCGAGGTATGATTAACAAGAATAATGGAGCCCAGGGAGATGAGCTCTTTGTACTTTATTAATAGGCTAGGATTATTACGTCTGCTTTGGGCATCATCTGAAAGCTAAAATATGAAAATAATCAGATTTTACTTGAGAAAGTTTCATTATTGTATCTTTCTATCTAGGCAACTACACATCAAACTGGTTATCCAATTACCTAAATAATGGCAGGAATCTTTCTTTGACTTCTTTGAATCATTTTCTTCACCAATTCTTATACAGCTCTTCATTGTTTTCTTTAAACATGCAAAGTCATGTAACTCTTCTGTTTGCAATTTATTGTTTATCATTGCCTGGAGATTAACATCCCAAAAGTCTTAAAATGGTCTGCAAGTGCTGTCTACCCTTATCAATTGATATCTAGTCTCACCAGATAGTATGAATGGGAAAGAAGTATAATAAATAGCTATTATCTGACTTCACACAAAGCTTTTGCACAAGCTTTAACTTTTACTTATTGATCAGAAACTTGTGACTGAGAATTCTTGATATAATAGATATTGTTTCTATGTGTTACTTCTCTTACGAAATCATTCCTTTTCCCTAATTTGGATTTTTTTTCCCCTTGGCATTTATTCTCACCTATTACATAATGGATGGGTGACAACTTTGGTGAACTCCATTGTCAGGTAAAATGTACACAATTATTTTTGAAATATATTTTCTTGTCTTTTTATTACCTTCCTTCTTTTTCACTTTTCTCATTTACTGAATCTTCTCTTAATTTTCACTCTTCTCACTTACAGATTTTTGTTTTTCCTTATTCTTTCCTCCATTCTTGTTGTTATTTCTCTGAAAATTGAAAACTATCTTGTTAAACTATGCTAAGTATTTCTCCATATAATAGAAATTTTTATTTTATATTTCCTTCAACTAATGAAACAAAATCTAAATTGTAGGAAGAATTGCATTTTATGTGAATAACATGGCTTCAAGTCAGCATAATTCAGCAAAGAAAATATAGTTTAACTTTTTTGTTAAACTAAATATCTTTGGCAGGACATATTATAATATGTTTCCAAATTTTAGTTTTAACTTTAAAAATGAAAATTGGAATGTGTAGGATAAAAAAATCATTCCAATTTTATTTTTAATAGAAATAAACAGATTTTCCTCCATTATATATGACTTTTACAAGTACCTTGTTTCCTCTTGGATTTATTTGTGTGTGTGTGAGTGAGTATGTGTGAGTGTGTGAGTGTGTGTGTGTGTGTCACAGGCTTGAACGCAGGGCCTGGAAATGGTCACTGAATTATTTTGCTCAAGACGTGGCCTCTACCAGAATGCAAGGTGTGAAAATGGTCATTTAATTATTTTGCTCAAGACTATGTGTCTACCACTTGAGCCACAGTTCTGCTAACTAGTTTTTAACTGTAGGTAAGAGACAAATGTAATTTCCTGCTCTGACTATCTTCAAAATACAATTTTCAAACTCTATTACAAAACTATAGTTATAAAAACAGTTTGGTACTGGCACATGAACAGGCCAGAGGGATAATGGAATAGAATTAAAGACCCAAGAATGAACTCACAGAACTACAGCCACTTAAACTTTGATAAGGAAACCCAAAACATTGGATGGAAGAAGACATGCTCTTCAACAAATGCTTCGGGCAGAATTGGATATACATATGTAGAAAACTGAAGTTAGATATTATTTTTCCCAATTCTTTTTTGTGCCAGTCCACGGGCTTGAACTTGAGTCCTGGGCACTGTTCCTGAGCTTCTTTTGCTAAAGACTAGCACTCTACATCTTGAGCTACAGCACCACTTCTGGATTTTTCTGTTTATGTGGTACTGAGGAATAGAACCTGGGGCTTCATATGTACTGGGCAAGCACTCTACAACTAAACCACATTTCCAGCCATGAAGTTAGATCCTTTTATATCACTCTGCATCAGAATCAATTCCAGTTGTAAGAACACATACCCTGAAGATATTATAAGAACGGATAGGGGAATCACAAGGTCTCTTTGACACACGTCAAAATTTCCTAAGATCCAGAAACACAACAAATCAAAGAAAGGCTGGATAAGTGGAACTGCATGAAACTAAAGAGTTTCTGCATGGCAAGGGAAATAGCTAGCAATATACATAAAACCCCCACAGATTTGCAGATCTCTACTATACATCAGACAAGAGCCTTATCTAAATACTTAGAGCTCAAAAAATTGAACCGCTCCCAATAAAAATGTATCTCCAAAGAAACAACAACCCAAAGACATACAGAGAATTCTCTTAAGAAGAAATAAGAAGTCAACAGACACAAGAAGAAAAGGTCAACACAATACTAAAGAGACCAAGACATTTCAGAATTATTTTCTATGATTAAGATTTGTATTATTTATAAATAAATTCTAAAAATTTGCACCAAGTAAAATAATTTTGTCAGTTTTTGTTTAGTCTCACTGCAGGCAAAATATCCTTGAAAACTGTTACATATTTACAGAATTTCTTGTTCTAAAACAGAATAAAGAGCTTAAAGACAAGGACCTGTTATATTTCAGAAAGCCTAATTGCTAATACTTGAGAGATGACATCAATAGATCCAGTAAAATAAACAACACAAGCACAAGTAGATTAAGGATATATAAATGTGATAACTTTTGTTTCTTTAAAATTTTCAACCCTATAATTTGAGTGCAAAAGGATTAGCAAACTGTTTTGCTCTTCTAAAGGGAATAAATTGTTTATGTATCCATTACACTCAAACCCAAAGAAAGGTTAAGCACTCCAGATCAGTATCTATTTGTAAATTGTTACGTATTTCCATGAAAATAGAGTACTTAGAAATGGTCTGAGAAGAATTTCAAACTAATTCCATCAGAACTGAAGTAAAATGAAGGGAACTTTCTATTATAAACAATAAAAGTTCCTCCCAGAAAGTATTATGTAAAAATATCCCTATATTATTTAAACACAGTTTCTAATTATAGTTAAACTCTCTTATGAGGTAAGTAAACAGTTTCAGCAACTATTTGAAATTCACATCACTGAAACAGTATTCCTTTGGCACATAATACAAAACATCAAAGCATTTCATTAGATATAAATATATATATATATAGTGCCTTAATACATGTATATCGATAGATGATAGATGTGCTACATTAAATATCTACCAAATGCATATATAACATATATGTATGCTATATATGCTATATATTATATATTTATAAATACATATTTTATGTATCTTCATATAGTTCTTATAAGTTTTGTGTTATTTTGTTTTCATATATAATATGCTGCAACTATCTATCTATATGTGTGTGTCTGTATGCATCAAAGCATAAAATAGTGAAAATCTTAAATACTCAATATACACACAATCCACATTTTATGAAGGAGCAAAATAATAAATCTCAATCAGCTTTCAAAGTTAACAGACATACCAACTTATAAGAGAAACTGCATTCTTAAAATATTTGCAAGATAACATTTCAAATATAAGGATGCCAAGCCATGAATGGATAAAGCATATACTTCCAAAGAGAGCAAGAATCCATGAGAATGTGAGGAATTTTTATTTCACTATGAAGAGAAGAAAACTGCCTACCAATGGTGATATTGATTCACCTTTAGTTAGGTAAGAAAACTAAATAGAAGGAATACAATTAACAATGTGTTTTCACTGGTAGCCATATACCTGAGAAAAGAGATGTTGGACCATCATTTATTTTATAGCATTTTTTAATTTCTAGAACCTGGTGAGACAAAAAATGTAGTATATTTTGTACAATATTTACATAACATAAAAATTATATTTGTGAGAAGGACCTTTCTATAATATCCTTAACATCAACCAAATGAGAAATCATGTACCCAAGACAGAACATGATATTAAACTCGGACTTATAAACAAAATGCAAGTGAGGATTTGAGGCAGAGATTATGAAGTGAAAAATTTTAAAAGTAATACTTCATGCTAATAGCTGGCCATATAATGCTTGAAAGAACAAGTTCAAACTTAATTCTTCATTGGCGGAGTGAAGCAAAATCATATTTTACAAAAAGTTTAGTCACTCTTAATTTTCCATGAAAAATACACATAAAGGGTAGACAATATTAAAATACATTAGATGCTCATCGCCATTTCAAATTCAAAATGATATGAACAATACCAGGCCTTGAAAAAAGTTCATCCAACAGATTTATAATATACAAAAATAATCTATATGAAGTAATCTGAGTAGAAATACCAGGAATGGCAGAAAAAAATTAAGGTGTGTACATTATGATTTGAAATCATATTATCTTGCTTAAATTACACAAGAGTTCAATAAAATATACCAAATCTGAAGTCAGCAGTCAATTTCAATATATCTGAAATAAGAACAGTTGATTACTTCGTATGAAATTGATGTTCTCTACATAGACTAAGTGGTATAAGCCCTTTCTTCCTCTGCATTTAAAAAGAGCACCCAATCAAGTCATTATCCTGACACTTTAGCATGCAAACAGGAAGTTTTGATTTTATTCTAATCATTGCCAATTCAAATTTACCAGTAAAAGAAACAAATTCTACTTGTTAGTTTGAATTTTCCAAGAGATCCTATTTAATGTGTTTTCAAGAATAAATAACATGATTCTAAAAACAGTAAATAAATAATTGATGTAGCCATAACAAAGTGGGGAAGGCAATTAAAATTCAAAAGCCACCAGGAGGAAATATACAGCATATGTGGAATGCTTAATTTGTTACAAGTGTGTTGAAAAAATCCTATCCTCCATATATCCTACATATTATTAAAATCACATAAATGTTTTCATGATTTCATTCAAACAGATGGAAAATTTTATATTTTTCAAGATACTATATATATATATATATAGTTTTAGTTATATACATTTACTGAAAATTTTCCTGGTTTGTCCTATGTTCAATTCTGGTTTTAGGATTTGACCAAGGATACCTTGTTATTATAGCTGTTGATGTCTCCTTAATCCCTCCTGCTTGTGATGATTGATCAGAATTCCTATCCTTCTGATGACCTTGATCTTTCTGAGAAGAACTAGGTTGATATTGTATAGAATGTCTCATTACTACCCTGTGCTTATTGCAGTTTTGAGGAAGACAATACATGTAAAAAATCCATTTTCATACCTTATATCAAAACTAGGTAAATATGAAATTATGCTTGATCTTAATTTTGAACATCTGGTTATTCCTATTTCCCTAGTATTTTTAATCCCTTGTTATATGTACTTTTTGGAATTAAGTTCCTCTGCACAGCTCACATTTACAGAGTAGATTCTTTTTGAGAATGTAGTAGCTATGTAACTACACTAGAAATCTTCTGCATAGATTGTTTCTTGCATTCAAGTATTTCCCTGTTTATGTAAATAGTGTGGATTCAGGAAAATTTGCTTTAAAATTTGGATAAGAATTCAACACCATTGTATTTACTGATGCCTGAACTGTTCCATCTTCATTAATAGAGGGAATTATCAGTTAACTTCTGTGTCTCCCTATGTCCACCATTGTAATGTTCTAATTTCATTTGCAATTTTTAGTTCAGGAATTAGAAAAATGTTAGATGTATTCTACTTTCAAGCTTCTGGCTATAATTGCCACCCACGTCAAGAGCAACCAATAAGTTCTTCACAGGGTGAGTTCATAAGTAAATTCTGGGTATACTGATTCAATGGAATATTAGTGATAAAAATGAACTGGCTCTCCACCAAAAGATAAGTCTGAAAGGCACATCACTAAGATAAATATGACAATATGCAAAGAATACATACAATATGTCATTTTTCTTGTCTACTTCTTATTTCAGCTTCCAATCCATCAAGTTCCTTTCCAAATGTTCTTTCCTTAGACTGAGTAATGTTATTAAAACAGTATCTGGGTGACAGGGAAGTTCATTGCTACTGGAATGTTCATAGCTTATTTCATTGACACAGAAAAATAGGGGTACATACCCTCTTGGGAATTACATGAGATGTGGAGAATTTTATCTTGAAAGAATCTTATTTTGGGAGTATGAAATTGAGATGTGAATATCAGTTGAAGTGTTTACTCAGAGGAATGGATTTGCATTATTGAAATAATCATATCAAATGAGAAAACATAAACACAGCAAATGGATTGAGATGTATAGAGTTTTTAAGAGGAGAGGATAGACTGGATTAAGATCTTCTTATTCTTTTGCCTGCCACTCACAACTAAATTTATGTTAGTTTTAAAGGGGTTAAAATGGAATAAACAATAAGTAATCCTCACTCATTTTCCATGCTCATTCTGAAGCAGCTGCATAATAATCTCTAAATCCTTGACATTACTTGATTATGAAGTTTAATTAGCATGCCACTCATTGCTGGATATTAGAAGTTTTCTATCTCATATTTCATGCTACTTTTCAAATCATTTCTTAGCATATCTAAAAGTTTAATAACAATCTATTTGTTCAATTGCAAATTTCCTCATTTACATAAAAATTGTGTCTACTTAAAACATATTTCATATTCTACTAAAATTCTTATTTAAATTTAATATAATTTTTTCACACAAAAAGCTATTTTTCACCCATGTGATTTGTAGATGAAGGACTTAGATTTATTTTTGTTATTATGGAACACAGAATATTAATGATTTGCAGTGTTCTATTTCACTAAATGCATGTACATTAAGAAAATCAGTGAGGGGGCTGGGGATATAGCCTAGTGGCAAGAGTGCCTGCCTCGGATACACGAGGCCCTAGGTTCGATTCCCCAGCACCACATATACAGAAAACGGCCAGAAGCGGCGCTGTGGCTCAAGTGGCAGAGTGCTAGCCTTGAGCGGGAAGAAGCCAGGGACAGTGCTCAGGCCCTGAGTCCAAGGCCCAGGACTGGCCAAAAAAAAAAAAAAAAAAAAAAAAAAAAAAAAAAAAAAAAAAAGAAAATCAGTGAGAAAAAAATTGAAACAAATATTTTAATACACTCTACATGACCATATCAAATTGGTTTCAATGTGGCTATAATTTTAAACATATGACGGATTTTTACAGGTGACAGAATCTGAAACTTACAACATTTTAATATCATAGTTATTATATTTCTAGTAAGTGATATGTTTTACTCACAAGAAGCTGGTGTAGTCTGAAATTGTGTATTATCTTCATAAAGGAGAGTATCAATATCATGTTTAAATGAGTAAGTAGATCATGTGCATAAGTAATTATATGATGCATTGAAATTGGCCTATAAATTTAGCATCCACTTCTTTTTTTTCTCACTTCTTTTTATTTTTTTTTTTCTTGCCAGTCCTAGGCCTTGAACTCAGAGCCTAACCACTGGCTTCTTTTTGCTCAAGGGTAGCACTCTGCCACCTGAGCCACAGCGCCACTTCTGGCCATTTTCTATATATAAGTAGTGCTGAAGAATCCAACCCCTGGCTTCACATATACAAAGCAAGCACTCTTGCCAATAGGCCATACTTTCAACATGCCATGTGAAACAGTAGCTTCTTTTTTTGATGATCCTCTTGTATCCCCTTTCTGTGGTTGTCCCAGCGCTATCACTGTATCTCATCTGAGTACCCTGGGTATTGTATATACTGGTATTGGAACTAAGGAAGGAAAAGGGAATATCAAACTTGAGAGACAAAGGATAAAAAGACAAACGACTCAAAAGTAATACTTGCAAAACCACTTGGTATAAACCAACTGAACAACTCACTTGGGGGGGAAGGTGGAGGGGGGCGGGGGGAATGAGGGAGGAGGAAACAAATAGTACAAGAAATGTACCCATGGCCTAACGTACATCACTTTGTACATCACTTTTGAGAATAAATAATTATTATTTTAAAAAATTAGTATCCATTCTTCATTATTTTGTAATTTTTTTTTTAATTTAAAGAGGGGGCTGAGAGTATGGCCTAGTGGTAGAGTGCCTGCCTCATATATATGAAGCCCTGGGTTCATTTCCTCATTACCACATATATAGAAAAAGCCAGAGGTGGTGCTGTGGCTCAAGTGGTAGAGTACTAGCCTTGAACAAAATGAAGCAAGGGACAATGCTCAAGCACTGAGTTCAAACCCCAGGACTGGCAAAAAAAAAAAAAATTAAAGAGATTCTATTTAAGTGGGTAAGGAATAAATCCTAAAATAGAAGGCCTTTCAGAATAATACCAATAAATTATATATGATATATTATGTAATAAATAATATGTATAATAAAATACATCAGAAAGAGGAAGTCCCAGCTGTCCCCGCCTGTTTCTCAGCTCTGGGGCCACATGTGGCTGTTATGCCACAACCTGGAAAGGCGGTCCTACTTGGCCCTGCCTGTCTTCTGGCCCCAGGGTTACATGTGGCTATTACATGGAACCTGGAAAAGTGGTTCTCGCTGGCCCCGCCTCTCAGCCTTGGGACCATGTGTGGCCAAGATGGCGCCTGGTGGTGAACCCGGAGGCGGTCCTGTAGGCTGTGACATAGAATTAGGCCACATCTTAGGATTGGTCCCTCAGTCCTCTACCCTTGATGGACAGCTCAGGCCTCCCATCACAAGATAAGAGCACGTACACCCCTCCCCTTCCTGCCGCTCTCTGACCTATTTAAGAGCGGAACTTATTTCAATTAAGCGAGATGTGCACAAGACATTCTCCCAGATGCATCTGATTGTCCTCTGTTGAGGGGGGGCTGGGTGCGGGTGGTCCATCGACCCTTCTCCTTTCTTGGCCTGCCCCAGTTGGGGCATGCTTCCCCATCTCTCCTGCAGGTCAGGAGAGCATTGGGGGCTAAAGACCTCGCTATCTGGTGCCCAACGTGAGGCACGATGAAGCGTAGGTTTAGAAGTGAAGCTATCGGTGAGCCAAGTCAAGTGAGTTCCGAGAGGTAAGGGTATCCCCGGAAAAGATGGGGCAATCTCAAACTCAGCATGATGATCTGGTGCTTAGGGTGCTGAGGTTCATGCTTCAAAGCATAGGTTTAGACATCTCAGACTCCCAGGCCAAAAGGGTCTGGGAGACCTTGACTTGCGCTGTGCCTTGGCTGGCGGCCGCCAGTCTTTCAACTGGGCTACTTGAGACTGCGTAGAACAAGTGGTGAGGAAGAGCGAAATTGACTTGGGAGAGGATCCCCCTCTTGGGGTTTACCGACCTTATCCTCCCTCAAGGCCTGTTTCTCCCCAGGCCCCACTATGCCTGGGGACAGTAAAGGCCCTTTTAAGACTCTCACTCCTCCAGCTTCTGAGGTGACCTTAAAGAGCCACTTGGCCTGGGAAGCATTTGCTGAGGAATGTCTTGGATGGAGAGGAGACAGCCCCCTCACTGCCCTAGAGGAGAAGGGCTTATTTGCTTAACATCTGCTTTCAAAGACACAAAGAAAGGTTTTCGGTTCTTGTTCTTGATGTTTGCTAAGTTTGGAAGTTTGGTTGAATTCTGATTGTTGTTGGCTAAATCCTAAGTTTTCTCTAGCACTGATCACTGGTGGACAATAGAATGGGTTTTAGCAAGTGCTTCCCACCCATGCCCCAGATAATGGGAGTGCCGAATTCCTGGAGGCTGGGCAGGGATGTGGCGACCCCAGCTCCCCATACTCCTGCCCACCACCCTAAAGTCTGCAACTGTGGCCTTGCAATTCACTGTATCTTGCAACTCAAATATGCCTTGTAATTCAAATGCTGGAAGGTGAAGGTGTCTTGCTTTGAGCCTGCTGAGGCTCTGACCAGCTCCGCTGTCATTGTGTCTGTGTTCTGTTCGTGTCTTGTCTTCCCTCTTCTGGACCTTCTCTGGTCATAGTATCCCACTTCAGCCCCCCATTGGAGCTGAACTAGTTTCTCAAAATATGGCTTCTTCATTTCCTCGCTAGATAATCTGTGAAAATTTTTGTTTGCTGAAAAAGTTCTTTTGTTTTCTAACTGACCACGTGGTTCTAAAATATGGGCAAAATAATATCATTTTGCCACTTGAATTCCAGAAAACTTACATGGCCAATTCAAAAAAATAAATTAATTAAATATTTCCAAGCGCACCCCAAAGCTTATGCACAACTGTCTGTCTGTATGTCTGTCTGTCTGTCTGTTGGTAAAACATGTAAAAACTGACATCATGGTTTCAAAATTACTTGCTTTTGACTACTATTTTAACTTTCTTTTACATCTTGTGTTAAATTGATCTTTGCAGCCTGTAGGTGGGGTCACAGTGAACAGCCTGGAGGCCATCCTGATTCTTGTCACCAGACTCCAAGCCAAAAGGAAAACAAAACAAAACAAAACAAAACAAAACCTAGGTTTTAAACCCAAACTAATCATGTTTGGGTACAAGCAAATATGTCTAAAAAGAACTCCAAAAAGTTCAAATATACAGCATGTGGTATAAGTATAATGATGTAAAATCAGTGTGTTATTCTTTATGTCTATCTATGCTAAAAGTCAAGTGTACATCTGATCCTGACAATTCTTTGGTATAGACCAAGATTTTCCTTCTCCATTTTTCTCTCCTGTGCTCTCATAAACTCTATAGGATCAAGGGACCAGAGTCATTTCAGAACGAATGTGCAAATGTGATTACTAACCTCGATTTTCCTGATCCAGAATTGATATTTTGCTTTATAGGATGCAGGTCAACCTGTGCTAGCTGTGTGGACTGTGACAGTTCATGAAGCTGCCTCCACAGTTTGCTCCCAAATTAATATCTTTAACCAGTCTGTATAGAAATTTGCAGGCAACCCAGCAGGAGGTGTCCAACGCATCTCTCCTGCCTGCCTCCATCCCACATGACTAACGAGGCCTGCTGATTCAGGAGGGAAGACACAGCCACTTCTGTTCTGCTGAAGCTGAGACTTTTACATTGTCCTGACCCTTTGACCTCTTGATTGTTATTCATTTGTGCTCTCTAACACCTGCCAGTAAGGTTAAATGATATGATATGATTTGACTTGATGGCACCTATACTTTGGTGGAGCTACAAAACTGTTAGGTGAGATTGACTGGTTAACGCCTTGGCTTAACCTGCCTGCAGAAGATCTGCTTCTACTCTTTGACTCCTTAAGGGATAAAGACCCCACTGATATTATTACAATAACCCCATCACATCAATTAATATTTCAAAAAAATCACACGGCCTTGATATGCCCCCTTTGTCTTTGGATCCTTCCCAGCTCAGTGCCATTACTCAGTTGGGCGAGCCTCTCCAATGGGTAGATGCATCGGTAGGAGGGGCTCCCAGGGCTTACTCCTAGCTAGACCAGCTAGCTGACCTGGTAATTAAAGGCAGGGATACTTCCCTGAGACATTACGGGTGGGATCCTGATGTGCTAGTTATTCCCTACCGGCTGTCAGATTTTGAGTGGGTCAAAAGAAACCATAATCGGGTGTCTAATGCCTTGGAGGGTTTCATGGGGAGGTTGGACTGCCATTATGGCACTTCAAGATGGATAACCTCATTTTCGAGGTTACAGTGGACTCCCCCCATACTTTTCTCTACCAAACCCCTTATTAAAGCTGTAAATGTTTTCACTGATGGGAGAAAAGCAGGATCTGCCGTGGTGATATACTCCACGTCCTCCCCTGCCAATAGAGAAGAGGGCACCCACTATTTTGAGCCAGTTACAGGGTCTACACAGTTTAAGGAGCTAAACGCAGTTGCCCTGGCACTAACCAATGTTAAAAAACCAATGAACCTGTTTTTTGATAGTTTGTATGTAGTTAATTTGTTACCAACTCTAATATCATCAGCCAAGCCATAATCGAGAGGCATAATAAGACCCTAAAGGACCAATTAATAAAACAAAAGGGGGGAGGCAACCTCCATGACCAGTTGAGGACAGCCATGCTTATATTAAATATTTTAAATTTTTCCAAAGACCAACCTCTGACGGCTTTTCAGAGACACTGGTCAAATCAGACACCTTATTTAAAGGTGGAAGTCCAATGGAAGGACCCCCTTACTGGATCATGGCGAGGTCTTGACCCACTTATTAGTGTGGGAAGGGGCTTTGGATGTGTTTTCCCGATTGGGGAACCAAGCCCAATTTGGATACCTGCTAGAGACCTAAAATACTGTTCACCAGAATAACTACCCAAGACCACCCTCTCTTGAGGTATGCTTCCTTGTTTGTTCTCTCTAGGAATGAAAAAGACCATGGTGGATTTCTTCCTACTCCTTCCTGGAAATATGGGAAACCTGCCTGTGTGTATCAGCAATTGTGAACAACAATGGAGGCAGCCAGGCTCCCTTCCTTCCAGTTGCCCAGCCCTACTTGCCTTGTTGGACTCTACCTCGATGTCTTTTATGGCGCAATGTTTCTCTGTGGTGATACTGCCTACAGCTTATTGCCAAAGAACTGGAATGGAGTTTGCACTGTTGTTTCCCTTTTGCTTTTCCCCTGTTGCTGAGCTTAGGGGTTCCCATTGGGGAGGAAATAGGCATTGAGGGTCTTGGCACCTTGCTTTATGTTTACAATAAACTGTCTACTAATGATATGCATTAAGTTGCTAGCACCTTGGCTACCATAGACCTCCAGAATCGCCAGGGCCTGGACCTGCTCACCGCCAGAGAAGGGGGACTCTGCCCGCTATATCCTGAGCAGTGGACTGAACTCCAATTTTCCTTAGACTAAGCTAAATGGGTGGCTCCCTTACCTTCTCCCCCTTGTGGGAGAGATCCCCCATGATCCTCTGTGTTTACATTTGCCTCTGTGTATACATTTGCCTCTGTGTTTACACTTGACCCTTGTGTGGTTAATAAGCTTCCCCTATTTCTTAAGCAATAAGCCAGAGCTGTCCAGTTAATGGTGGTCCGACAGCAATATGCTGCCTTTAGCTGATTGGGAACCCTATGAGGTTGGCCATGACCCCTACCAGGGTGTACAGGCGTGAGGCAAAAATAATAGGGCCTCCTCTTAAATGTCAATTCCTCCCCCTGGATCTTTCTACTGGGCTGGCAGGCCCTGCAGGTAGAATTGCCTGAAGAGCTAGAGTGGTAGTCAATAAATGGGTAAGATCCTCAGAGGGGGACAACCTAAGACAGGCATACTCTCAAGTAGGGTGGCCACCTGCTAATAAAACAAAAAGGGGGGAGATGTGGGGCATGCCTGAATGCCTTGCGTCAGAAAGAGGAAGTCCCAGCTGGCCCCACTGGTTCCCAGCTCTGGGGCCATGTGTGGCTGTTATGCCACAACCTGGAAAGACGGTCCTAGTTGGCTCAACCTGTCTTCCGGCCCTGGGGTTATGTGTGGCTATTACACAGAACCCGGAAAGGTGGTTCTAGCTGGCCCTGCCTCCCAGCCTTGGGACCATGTGTGGCCAAGATGGCCCCTGGTGGTGAACCCGGAGGCGGTCCTGTAGGCTGTGACATAGAATTAGACCACCTCTTAGGATTGGTCCCTCGGCCTTCCACCCTTGATGGAGAGCTCAGGCCTCCCTTCACAGTCCCTAGGTAGGAGCACATACACCCCTCCCCTTCCTGCCGCTCTTTGACCTGCATCTCATACCTGCAATCACAGCAGTTGGTATTGTGAGGCAGGAGGCTCATGAGTTTGAGACCTGAATTGTATAGCAAGATGTCATCCACAAAAAGAAAGAATTACTTTCTGGCTCCAGGTAGAGTGCAGTTAATTGTGGAGGAAGAGGTGGTATGATGGGGAGCTTGTTGGGATGATGATGGTGGTGGTGGTGGTGGTGGTGGTGGTGGTAAAACCTGTTTTATTTGGCTTGACTGTTATCATTAATGGTTCCATTGCTCAAATTTCCACTTAGAATAAAAGACAACGAAACTAAACAACTGAGTATTCTGTAATTTGATTGGGTCAACAGGTAGAATGTAATGAGTTTTGGCAAAAAAAGACTGCAGACAACTTAGACATCATAAGAGAGAGAAATGTTCCACATTAGTTCTCACAGAGTATCAAAGATAGCAATCCACCAAAGATACTCATCCTCAAAATGCTAACCTAATTAAGAGGCTCATCCATTGCATAAGGTATAGAATTTTTTTTTTTTTTTTTTTGCCAGTCCTGGGCCTTGGACTCAGGGCATGAGCACTGTCCCTGGCTTCTTTTTGCTCAAGGCTAGCACTCTGCCACTTGAGCCACAACACCACTTCTGGCCATTTTCTGCGTATGTGGTGCTGGGGAATTGACCCAGGGCCTCATGTATATGAGGCAAGCACTCTTGCCAGTAGGCCATATCCCCAACCCCGAATGCTTTTTTTTTTTTTTTTAAGTTTTTACAATCAAGAAAACTTAGAGATAGTAATGCAGTATCAAATTCCATCACTCACATCCTATTACTGCACATGCTCATTGTAAGCACGGTTTTGCTGTGGAAATACAAGGTGAAAGCCACACTAATGGGAGCCACTATAGCGGAGTGGCTTTTGTTTCTGCTTTCTGCAAGTCTTCTCCTATGACACTGCAGAAATACAGCAGATATGTATTCAAAAGAATTATAATCCATGCATCATTCTAAGGAAACAACTATGCAAGCCAATGTAAGTATGTGTATATGTTCTTCCATATTCAAGAATTGTCTATCCAGAAGGATTCCTTAGCACTTGTAAAATGATTTTGTTGATATGTTGTAATATTTTGGAAGTATTTCCTCTAACCACCCACCATAATTGTCATCCAAAAAAACACACATTATTTCTTTCAGGAAAGTCACAGTGACATATTTTCTGTGGGCGTCACAGAGCAGCTTGCTCACACAATGTGTTAGTCCATCTGATTTGTTCTGTCTTTATCTCTAGTAATCACTTTACAACCCACACTAGACTTCCAGCCCCAAATCTATTTATTTTCCTAGTGTTTTAAGCCAAAGGCACGTATTTCATATGTTCCACTAAACTTTCTAGTGTATATCTGTATAACAAACATTCATCAATGAAACTAATCTCAAATATCAAAAATCAGACTTAATGATTTTCTACAACTAAATTTCTAATATTTCTTAAAATTAAGATATCTTTGCATGTCACAGAGCATACTAGATATATAAACCTCCTTAATATTAATATGAGTATGTTAACTGTACTGTTTAAAGTACCTTTTACTGAGGTATTTGCAAATTATGTGTATCTATTTTAACTGATAAATTTTGAGGTCAATATTTTTCATTTTTAATTATGGATTTATGGTAAACTTCATGTTGCTAGATACTAATTTGTGTCCATAGTTTTTTATCTCAGTAGCTGTCATTTAAGTATAAAATCTATTTATATAACTTTATTAATTTTATTTTATATATTTGTATTTATTTGCCTGAACCATATTCATCTGAATTTAAGTCTATTTTATAATTTATATACAATCACATGCTGAAATTTGAATTTACAAGCTGAAAATCAATATATATTTATACGTAGATGTTAATAGATTTGACAAGGGACTCCACTTACAATCTTTCACTAATTAATAAATTATTCTCAACATACAGAGATTGACATTTCTGTTTCCTTCCTTCTCAGGCCTGATTACCAGCTGGCCATGTTGCAGATTTCCTTGCCAAATACCGAAATCATGCATGCACATGACACATGATAGAAGTGATGATGATATTCAATCTCATTGTCTTACTTCTATTTAGTAGCCCTCTAATAGTAGAATCTCAGGAAGTTTTCCACTAAAAACTATGAAACTTAATGTTACTTTTAATAAAATGAGTAAAATATATGAGAGAAAATATTCCCTGGAATATTTATTTTTATAGCAACTTTTATTTATGTTCTTATTCAAGTTTTAATTAAATAGTACAATTTATAATTCTATACAGACTTAACACTATCAATATCCATTTTAAATGTCAACTTTGCATTGCATAGGAAATAAAGTTATAGAGCTAGATCTATTCACAATGGAAAGAATAACTATGCAAATGATTTTCCTTTATATTTAAGTTAAATACTCACATTTCAAGAAAGCTGCTTCATGAAGGGCAGCTGGTGACTCACACTTGTAAACCTACCTACTCAGGAGGCTGGGATTTGAGAATCCCAGGTCAAAACCATCCCAAGCAGGAAAGTCTCTGAGACTCATCCTGAATAAACAACTCAGAAAAATCTGAAAGTGGCGCTATGGCTCAAGTTGTAGGGTACTAGCTTTGAGTTTAAGGCCCAAATCCAGCAAAAAAAAAAAAAAAAAAAAAAAAAAATGAAGAAAAGAAAGTTGCTTTGTTGGGGTTTTTAGGCTCCCGCACTCTCCTGTCCTGCGGGAGAGACGGGAAAACACGCCCCACCCTGATGAGCCAAGAAGAGTAAAAAAGGGCAGACAGACTGCCATCCCCACCCCCCTTTCCTTGGGGGACAATCAGACAGTCTGGGAGCCAGTCAGCGCTAAGACTCACTTTAATGGTAGAAATGAGCCGCTTTTTAAATGGGTCAGAGGGCAGCGGAAGAGGAGGAGTAGAACTGCCTCTTAATGATACAAGGCATCTGGGGCGGGCGTGCCCCACACTGCTTCATGCACAATAAAATAAACGGAAAAAGAAATAATATTTACATGGAAAATATTGTGTCCATTTTACTTATGCGACTATTAAAATCCATTAAATTTTTATTTAAATGCTTAGTAATCAAAATCACATATTCCTAATCTGTATTCATACACATTTTCAAAGGTAATTATCATACTATTGTCTAATTCAAAATTTTAAAATATTCCACTTCATTATATAGTGGAGTAGTGTAGAGCCAAATACATTCTAATTAAATCTAAAAGCAATCACAGCATTTTAAGTTCTGGATATAGTCAAGTGGATATTCAATTAATAATTTCTTCAAATAAAATACCAAAGGATCTATAAGGTACTTTAAATATCTTCCTATTCTCTGTTATCCACTTGAAACTTGGAAAATGGTCATACTGATTTACACACTACCAAGTTATATTACTCTACTCTTTGGAATTCAATAATAAAAAAAAAGCAGCTCAAAGTTAGAAGACCTTAATAAGCTTTAACTGAAATATTTGTTAATCATCTGTAGAGCTAAATCACATGAAATTCTGATGTATTTGAAAACTCATTTTTAATTTAACATTATTTTTTCTATTAAAATACTACTACTAATGACAAAAAAATAAACACACCATCAGAAATAAGGTAGGGCTAAATTGAACTGTTTATGAGATCTATTTTAAAACTCTATATGTTATGAAGCTACCCTATTCATCTCTTACAGATTATGATCTAAGAAAATCAGTGATGTGTCTGACAGGATGAAGCCTGTTATTAGTAAATCATTGTTCAGTTTTGGACAGGAAGCCTGACTCTCAGATATTGGCTAGTACCTATTACATTTCATAGGATCTGAACCAGGACTTTGCTTTGGAAATGGATTTCCAAATTATGGCATCAGAGTTAAAAAAATAATAAGTGGTTTCTAGAGTCCCCATTAACATAATTAATGAGAGACATTTCTGTGAAAATGTAAGTGACTCAGAAATCATGGCTGTTCTCTGAATGTCTACTCCAGGATGGAAAGAAAGCATTTTCTAAGAAAAATCTGAGGCTGGATATCGCTCAGAACAGCCACAGATGACCACATAAACCTAAAAAATGTAACATTTTGTAAGTTAAAATTTTAGGTGCTGTGGAAATGTCAAGCAATATTTACTTTTTATGTTTTAATAGTCCTCTCTGCACTATATTTCAGAATTGCACAATTTTCTCTAAAGTATTACCAATATTCACCTACCTATTTTTCTAATATACATTATTGCATATAAACCTAAATATTTGGAGGGAAGGGAAGAAGATAGTGAGGGAGGGCAGGCAGGAAGGACTTTCTTTATCTAGACTGAACTGGAACTGTGATTCTGGTCTCAGCCTCCAAGTAGCTTAAATAACAAGAGCAAACTTCCATGCCCAGCTATTGGTTGAAATGAAATCTCAACCCAGACTGGACTAAAACTCTGATTTTTCACAATCTCTGCCTCCTCAATAACTAGCATTACAGACATGAACCACCAATGCTAGGTTCTAGATTTATTTACTCTTAATGCCAGTTGGGTTTGAACTCAGAGGCTCAGCTTCCCTGAGCTTTTTTGCTCAAGGTCAGTGCTCTACTAACTGAAGCCACAGCAATACTTCCATCAGCTTTTTGTTAGTTAATAAGAAACAAGAGTCTCACGGAATTTCCTGCTCAGGCTGTCTTTGAACCACAATCCTTCAACCTCAGCCTCCTGAGTAGCTAGTATTACAGATGTAGGCCATTGGTACCTGGATCCTCTTGTTGGAGAGAGTCTCACATTTTTGCTTGGTTCTGGCCTCAAACCACAATCCTTCTATCTCAGCCTCCTACATAGGTAAGAAGGCCACCATTACAAAGGCCCTATGAAAGAAATTATGCTAATGGCAGAGATCCAATAGAGTAGAGAAATGATACAAAGAAGGGAAATGATTTAAAAACAAATCCTTAGTATTTAGATTTGGATTCCAGTATACAGTTACTAGATTGACTTTATTCAGGAGCCTAACAAAATACCCAGAAGTAGAAGAGAGTCAGGGCTGAAGGATATAAATACAGCCCAATTACAAGTTCTATATAGGAAACTTTAGAGTTCTCAACTGACTATTTTGCTCTTCTGCTTGTTTTCCTCAGTGAAAATGTACCAGCTGAGAAAAGAGGTCTGGCCCTCTGAGGGAAGAGAGGTCTGACACAGAGACTCAGTAGTTGGATTTTTGAGAGGCAGATGAGAAATTGTGATCATGAATTCACCCAAGCAGTAGATATTCAGATTCTACTATCTTAGTAACTTCACAGACCCTCTTTCAAAGGTGAAAATGTTATGGGGTGTGAGAGGGGGAGATTGTTAGGTTTTTAAAGTAGGTAGCCGGTAAAAGAGAACGCCACGCGGTATTCAGGCAGGAGAGAACATTTATTACCGAACTGCTGGCCTGTGGCCGAGGTGATCCATGGCCGGAGAGAAGGGAGAGAGAGAGAGAGAGCGACCCCCACCCAGCCCTGCTTTATTTAGGGCAGGGGCAAGGGGTGTGGCCAGGTGGATTAGGAGGTGACCTCAGGGAAAGAGGAGGTAACTGCCTCCAGGTCTGCTGGTTACCCAGGTAACTGGGTGGAGACTTAATGAGGTGGGGGCATGTGCATGTAGCCCTCAGGGAGAGGACCTAACATTCCAGCCTTTTAATAGTAATGAAAAAGGACGAAGACTCTCTCTGGCTGCTTCCTGCTGGCAAGGGGCGTCGGCATTAGGGGTAAAAGGCAGAAATGTGGCCCCTCCTGGAGAAGGCGAGCAGCAGGGTCCCTTGGTGGTAGATGCCAGTCCTTGAATGAAGCCTGGAAGAAGTCTCATGAGGCAGGGGCTGGACAAAAAAATATATTAATGCAAAAGGAAGGGTTTAGGGCACAAAATTAAAAATTGGGTGACTTGGACAGTTCTTATACTCAGGCATGGACATTAGATGGACAAGCTACTATCTCTTGATCCCCCGGCTCTGATTAATTTTGAAAGGGCGAGACAAAGTGACTCCATTTAGGATCTGACATAATTCTCCTCTTACTCCTCTCCATGATCCTTGTTCCCTGAACTGGCTGAGTCCCAGGGATCTAGGTGCTTGTTGCTGGGATGGCTTGTCCCCGATGGCATTCACAGGATTTGAACTCAGGGCCTGGGCACTGTCCCTGAGCACTTCTGCTCAAGGCTAGTACTCTACCACTTGAGCTCCACTTCCAGCATTTGGCTGGTTAGAGATCAGTCTCTTCAGCCACGCTTCCAGCCTGGCTCTTCGCTGGTTAGTTGGGAGATAGAGTTTGAGAGAGATTTTTAGCCCTGGCTGGCTTCGAACTGCAATCCAAGGAGTCTTTGCCACAAAAGCCCTTTTTGATTTCCAATTAAAACAACAAGGAGACCAAGGGGACTAGAGCTTACCTGTACCTTGTCAAGAACTGACCAAATACTTGCCAGAATTCTGCAATGACAAAACTCAGTAGCTGTGATGAGTTTTAGCACAGATATATAGCTAAATGGACATATTAACAAATGACATTTACACATACATACACACATGGAACACACATACACACTGTGCACATAGGTTTTACAGCATGCAAAAATGAATTTCAGCAGTAGACTCTTTCGGAATTCCAATAGTAAATGACAGGTGTTTTTTTTTTTTTGCCCAATATTTTAAAACCACGTGGTCGGTTAGAAAAACAATTTTGCTAGCAAACAATTTTCAGATTATCAAATGAAGAAACCATATTTTGATAAACTCCAGTGGGATGCCATGTTGAGGGGGATGGCAGGACACAAACACACTAACAGAGAACAGGTGGCATGGCATAATGGCGCCTGAGCTGATGCCTGTTAAACCCAATATTCACCACGTGGTCAATGCTAGAGAAAAGAACTTTTAGATATCTTTGCTGACAAAGCACATTGGTGGTCAAGCCTCAGTTTCGAAGCTCTGTGAAAAGAGGCAGCTTTGTGAGCAAGGCACACAACGATGGTACGACTTGGGAATTTTATAAAGTAAGCAAGTAATCAGGAAGATGAGAGAGAGAGGGAGAAAAAGGAAGAGAAAGAGAGGAAAAGAGAAAGAGAGAGAGCCTGAATATAAGTGACTTCTAACCAATTACCATTGCAGTGGCAAAAACTGTATCTGAGCGAGTATTTCGAGCAGGCCTCATTGCACTGTCAAGAGGCGTGCTAGCAGAGTCTTCATTGCAGTGGCAAAAACTGTATCTGAGCGAGTATTTCGAGCAGGCCTCATTGTCAAGAGGCGTGCTAGCAGTGTCCCGGCTCGGGTGTGACTGTGAAGCACAACCCAAAAAGCACGGGAGGGAGGCGCCTGGTGAGTGAATGAGCTTACCGGGCAGAAGCGGCAGGCAGGAGCGGCAGAAGCGGCGGACGGAGCGGCAGAGAACCCGAGCAGCAGCAGTTTCACTCACCAGGGTAGACAAGTGGTGTGGAGGTGGATGTGGATGTGGAGGCCAGCAATGGTATTAGTGAAAAGTGCCGCGTGGCTACTCGCAGCAGTTCGGTTCGCGGAAAAAGGGCCGTCAGGACTGGGGATACTCCCAGAAAAAGGAGAAAAATAGATGGGAATTCCGCCTGTCCTGACTCTTAAGCCCTTCCCGAGTCACGGCACCATATATGTTAGGTTTTTAAAGTAGGTAGCCGGTAAAGGAGAATGCCACGCGGTATTCAGGCAGGAGAGAACATTTATTACCGAACTGCTGGCCTGTGGCCAAGGTGATCCATGGCCGGAGAGAAGGGAGAGAGAGAGAGAGAGCGACCCCCACCCAGCCCTGCTTTATTTAGGGCAGGGGCAAGGGGTGTGGCCAGGTGGATTAGGAGGTGACCTCAGGGAAAGAGGAGGTAACTGCCTCCAGGTCTGCTGGTTACCCAGGTAACTGGGTGGAGACTTAATGAGGTGGGGGCATGTGCATGTAGCCCTCAGGGAGAGGACCTAACAGAGATTTCCCCATCCATTAGAGAGTCCACCACTCAGAGACAGTCTCAAGCAAAAAGATGAATTTATTGGAAAAGTTCCAGGTGGACCGGTCCCAGGTTTCAGGAAAACATATAACACAAAACAGAACAGAAACACAGAGACTTAGTTCTGGAAGATTTCTAAGTACCAACAAACCGATTCACCCCCATGGAGAGCTGAATTGGGATGCCATGGGGTCGAGACACAGGACACAAATATGAAGACATGTGGCATGGCAGAATGGCACCTGAGCTGGCCTGCCCCTAAATAGGGTCAGGTCAGGGGGCTGCGTCACAGGAAGCTCCCAGTCCCAAGCACTTGACTGACAGGTTCATATGTACCCGCCCCTGTCTCTTGGGATTTAGGAACTCCCATTACCTGTGGATGGGACTTTCCTCCCTATAGGAATCCAGACGCGTCCATCAAGACAAGAAATTTAAAAAAAAAATAAGCATTTGCATGGTAATTAAACACATATATACATAATCTGGGTACAACTCACAGATATACTAACAGAATTGCTTTTTATGAATTTCTATTTAGAATCACGAATTTCTACTTTGTTATTTCGAATAGAATTGCTATTTATCTTCTTTCTATGGCTATTTATTTTTATTTCTAAAAGAATTGCAATATATGAATCTCTTATTTGTCACTATTGGCAACCATTGGCAACACTGTGTTACTAATTTGCAATGCCTTGGAATTATTGAGATTAGAATTTCTTAAACTTTTCAAAAATATTTCTTGATTTTAATAATTAAACTCCTACATAACATTTACTTTTGAGATGTTAGTTCATTTTTTTTTTGTTGCTAACTTACACTGCTATATTGAAATGAAAAATTCACTGGGCAAATTTTCACTCCTGGTAAAATCAATGTAGTTGAGTAGAAAGACCATGGACTCATGGTAAGAAATTATTTTTTAATTGTTGACTTTTCCCATATTATCTTAATGACTTCGGGCAAAAGAAGGTAAAGATCCCTCAGCAATGGGGGGAAAAGAATGTAATAATTGTTAGCATTTTCCCTGCCTCTGGTCCTCAGCTCCTCCCATTAGCCCCCAAATCCACCCATACCTAAATTCCCTGCCCTAGAACTATAATGGGCCACTCTTACTCACAATTAAGACCTACCTAATTCCCTTTATTCCCAGAGAAGCTGCCACCTGGATAAGGTGCAGAGACCATGTTGCTTCCCTCTCCCTTGGGAGATATGGCCCCACTAATAAACCTTATGAACCTTCTTCTCCTGTCCATGACTATCTCTGCAGGGTCCCCTGGGATGGCTAGGCATATCCTTTCAATAATCAAGATTGCGTGAAGATTATTATAAAAACAGAAAAGGTGGGTTTTTAATTTCCTATACACTCTTTGTTGATGAAACTGCTACAAGTTAATTCAGGTCTTCACAAGTAGTACATGAATGTTTTATGGTAAGAGAGAATACCATAAAGCAATAATAAAACTTCCATATTTTAGGAGAATATCAGGATTTGAATAACTATAAATCTAAAACCATTCACATTTGGGCGTGCCTTTCTTTTGAGCAAAAATCTTCCATCAAATTAGAAAACTAGTATGCTTTCCTGGTTTTCAAGTCTGTAACAATAAGAAACATTTTCATTTACTATTTATCTTACTACATCACTTTAAGTCTTTTAGGTCCACATGCTTAACAAATGTCACAAATTTACTTTCTGCCTAACATCTAGCTGTACTTGGGTCCATTCCCTTCTTGTACACTGTATGAAATGTCTCATTATAAGTTTCCATTGAACATCAAAATGGAGAGACAAAGGGTAAAAGACAAACCAATGCAACAGCAATACTTAAAAGACAATATGATGTAAACAAACTGTACAACTGGGGGTGGGGGGATAGGGAAGAGGGAATGTGGGGGAAAATGAGGGCGGAGGTAACAAGCTGGATGAGTAATGTATTGACTATCTTAGGTATGAAACTGAAATCCCTCTGTACATCATTTTGACAACAAATAAATATTTTTTAAAAGTGTCCTTGGCTCCATGCAATTATTTGTTCTGATATATTACCTAGTTCAAAGTAAGTCTTAACAATTTATGTACTCCTCAGTGTACTTAGAATAGGATAGATACTAATAGATTGAATAAATTCAGTTTTGTTTTTTGGTTTTTGTTTTTTGGTTTTTTTTTGCCAGGCCTGGGGCTTGGACTCAGGGCTTGAGCACTGTCCCTGGCTTCTTTCTGCTCAAGGCTAGCACTCTGCCACGTGAGCCACAGCACCACTTCTGGCCTTTTCCATATATGTGGTACCGAGGAATCAAAACCAGGTCTTCATGGAAACAAGGCAAACACTCTTGTCACTAGGCCATATTCCCAGCTAAACTCAGTTTTATATTTCACTCATCCTGCAAAAATTATGTTGGAGAGAGGCAAGTATACAAATAGTTTCTTATAGAGACCTGTGCTGCTTCAACATCAATGACAAAAGAATGTATCTTTCACCATAGACATGACACTATCTCAGCCCCAATTTAGGTAAATATCTCTCCTAATGTTAGTGGGCATTTTTTAAGATACACAGAGATATTTTACTTTGTCACTCAGGAAACTTGAGTATTCTAAATTTCTACTGGCAAAGACTTTCAATTTTTAGAAACAAAAACAGTCACACTACTGAGTTTTACAGTGGTTAAAAACAATGGCAAGAAAGAAGACCAATTTTTGACAGTTGCTAACATTACTAATAAGAATCAAGCTGGTCACTGGTGGCTCACACCTCTAATCCTATCTACTCAGGAGGCTGAGATTTCAGGATCAGAGTACAATGCCAGCCCAAGCAGGAAAATCCATGGGACTCTTATCTCTAAATAAGCACCAGAAAACTAGAAGTGGTACTGTGGCTCAAGTGGTATAGCACTAGCCTTTACCCGAAGAGCTCAGGGACAGCACCCAGGCCCTGAGTTCAAGCCCAACTACTACCACCAGCAACAACAACAACAAAAATAAGGCACAGTCTAGTTGTCACTAGAGTCTAGTAATTAAGAGCCTAGGAATTAATAGAGATTGAAAGAGAATCAAAGATGATGGTTAATATGTACAGAGCTGCAGTTGGATAGGAAGAATACTGTCAATAACCTCTAATTTCTGTGCCATAGTGTGATGGTTATTTTAAAGCAAATAATTAAATATTTCCAATATTCAATAGACAGAATTTTGAATGCCCTCAACAGAAATAAATTATAGATAATATGCTATATTATCTATAATGTATTGCATATTGTATGTATATTTATATATATATGAGGTGACAGATATACCAATTATCTTAAAGTGATCATTACATATTGTATGCAAACACTAAAGCATCATATTTTATGTCACAAATATTTGCAATTGCTATATATCATTTTTCTAATAGCTGGGCACTTTTATAGTAGATGTATTAAATCCTAGGTTATAGGAGGCTGAGTCAAAAAGTCAGTTTATACTCAAAATCTGTTTGCACTACACCAAAACTTTATCTAAAAAAAAAGTAAAAAAATATTTTAATTAAAAGATATTTATACAAAACTAAATAAAGTGCTACATTGTTACTATTTTCATTTCATACTATTTTCCAAAGAGCAAAACATAGACATATGAGTACTGGTGGGATAACAATATCCTAGAAATTTTTGTGAAAATGTAGCCCTTTCTACTAATGCAGTTGTGGAAAAATACAATTCAATTTGGCCTAATACAAGATGACTACTGCTAATATTATATTTGTCTAGATACTCATAGCATGCTAGCTACTGAGATCAAATTGGTCATTAAAACCTATGTGCTTCGTTTTCTTCAATGCAGGTCATTAACACTGCTGTTTTTCTATGTGATTCTCATTTTAATTCCTCACAAAAGAATACCTTTGTATTTTGCTGATGAACTTTTCATTGAATTCCAGAAGAGCTTACAAAATTCATTAATGTTTAATTTAAGAGAGAGGGAGAGAGAAAATACTTTGACCATAGCCTACAAATAAAAATATTGATTTATTTATGGGGCTATATATATCTGCTGAGCTATAAAAGTCCAGCTGTTGTGATCCATTATTCATTGATAGAATTCTTGCTCTTTAGAGATGTAAATGAGAGCAAATGAGTTATAGTTATGGAGTAAGCTTTATGCACCTGAATTACTAAAGTCAGTACAAATGTACAATAATATTAACCTCTAACTAGATTTTAAAGATATAATTACTAAAACTTCTTTTTTTTACTTTCAGTACAATAATTTACATGATCAGCAATCAGGATTAATTAAGACAGTGTGCTAATGTGGAACATTAACTGCACTAAAATTAAAAAAAAATGAATATTTTTTATTATTTTTTTTTTATCATTTAAAAAGGAAAACCTCACAACAAAACAAACTTTTCTCTGAAATTCAACTTATGCATTTTATGACAATATCTAATGTCTACAAGTACATGATAGGTATTCTTTTTCTTAAGAAAAAATTTTTTTTCAGAGACAAACACTGTATTAATGAGTAGCTCCATTAGAAACAGACACACATTTTTGCTTTATGCTTTGCACTGTCATAAACATCAGTATTAATTGTTAGCATTTCCCTAGCCTCAGGTCCTCAGCTCCTCCCATAGCCCCCCAGATCCACCCATACCTAATGAGCCACTCCTACTCACTACCTACCTACTTCCCCTTTACCCCCAGAGAGAGAAGCTGCCACCTGGTAAGGTGCAGACCCCATGTAGCTCCCTCTCCTGTGGGAGATATGGCCCCACTAATAAACCTCCTTATGAACCTTCTTCTCCTGTCTGTGATTATCTCCACATGGTCCCCTGGGATGGCCTGGACATAGCCTTTCATTAATAAAAAGCAAAAAGCAAGAAAATAGTTCTCTCCCTCTCATCTTGCTTATAAAAAATAATTACTGTGATCTGAAAACTGAACCAATTTTTTTTTCCTTTTTATTGTCAAAGTGATGTACAGAGAGGTTACAGTTTAATACCTTAGGCAAAATCCTCCCATGCTTCTGGATTGGAAGGATTAATATAGTCAATATGGTAATATGGCCAAAGGCTATCTACAAATTCAATGCAATACCCATTAATATCCCAACGCCATTTTTTAATGAAATAAAGGAAGCAATCCAGAAATTCACATGGAACAATAAAAGACTACGAATAGGGGCTGGGGATATGGCCTAGTGGCAAGAGTGCTTGCCTTGTATACATGAGGCCCTGGGTTCAATTCCCCAGCACCACATATACAGAAAATTGCCAGAAGTGGCGCTGTGGCTCAAGTGGCAGAGTGCTAGCCTTGAGCAAAAAGAAGCCAGGGACAGTGTTCAGGCCCTGAGTCCAAGCCCCAGGACTGGCAAAAAAAAAAAAAAAAAAAGACTACGAATAGCATAAACAATCCTAAGCAGAAAGAACAGTGCTGGAAGAATTATAATACCAAACTTAAATCTGTATTATAAAGCTATAGTAATAAAAACAGCTTGGTATTGGCACCGGAACAGGCCTGAATACCAATGGAACAGAATTGAAGACCCAGAAATGAACCCACAGAACTATGCCTACTTAATCTTTGATAAAGGAGCTAAAGGGCTGGGAATATGGCCTAGTGGCAAGAGTGCTCACCTCGTATATATGAAACCCTGGGTTCGATTCCCCAGCACTACATATATAGAAAATGGCCAGAAGTGGCACTGTGGCTCAAGTGGCAGAGTACTAGCCTTAAGCAAAAAGAAGCCAGGGACAGGCCCTGAGTCTAAGGCCCAGGACTGGCAAAATAAATAAATAAATACATACATACATACATACATACAAACCGGACAAATAAAACTAAATATAAGCTGATTATAAAAAAAAAAGGAGCTACAAATAGGATGGAAGAAAGATAGCCTCTTTAACAAATGATGCTGGCAAAACTGGTTCAACATCTGCAACAAACTAAAACTAGATCCTTATATAGCACCCTGCACCAAATCAATTCCAAATGGATCAAAAACATCGAAATAAAAACAGATACAATGAAAACACTACAAGAAGGAGTAGGAGAAACACTTGGGATCCTTGGCACAGGATGAAATTTCCTTAACAAAGACCTAGAATTGCTACAAATCAAAGAAAGGTTGTACAAATGGAACTGCATCAAACTGCAGAGCTTCTGCAGGGCAAAGGACGTTGCTCGCAAGATAAACAGAAAGCCCACAGATTGGGCAAAGATCTTGACCAGCCATACAATGGACAAAGGCCTCATATCTAAAATATATGGAGAACTAAAAAAAAGAATAATGAATGAATCTTTACCCTGGGGTACTGTTAGTTGGATGAGCTTTCTCCTGTAACATTCTTCCAAAGACACTGCTGTTGACTTTGACATCATAACAAACACATTTACTGTTATTCTAGAAAAGAATGTCATTACCCTAAAACCATTCCTTGCAATTTTTGTGCAATGAAGGGTAGCTTAGCATATGTAAAGGAATTTAATTCAGGAATCTGACATTAATGGTGCAGGACAGAGTACCAGCAAATCACAAGCAGGTAAGTTTCAGGAAATAAGGTACTGTGAGATGCACTAAACATTCTATGATTGTATGAAGCATATCCGAGTTGTAATGAGTTAAACTTTTTGTAAATTTTTTAACATATTTTATTTATAAATGCTCACTACCCCCTTGCTGAGGAGGTCTGTGATCTTTTCTGTAAGTGCTGCCTGATTAATTAACACTTTTCCTTAAGTAACTCAAACTGAACTTGTAACTTTTAATATTGAACTAGCAAATATTGACAATGGTGTAGGAGATGCAGTACCCTCAGTGAAGGAAAAAAAAGGCAAGAGAGCAAAAGGAGGTCAGACTATGCATTTTGAACAACTTACAAATTTTGAGAAATGAAACAGATTATACAAATAGTAGCTGAGCACCCAGCTCCTAGAGCTATAGTTCAATGATGGAGTGCTAGCCTTGGCCACAAAAGCTCAGGGACAGTCTGTCATTCCCAAGTTCAAGCCCCAGAACCCTCTACAGAAACACACACACACACACACACACACACACACACACACACACACACACACACACGCACACGGATGGAGGGTGGGGAGGAGTAGTAGGCTAAGACTCCAGATCAGAAGCAGCAAAGATAGCAAATGGAAAGACACAGCACATCCCTGTTTCACTACATTTGTAATTGAACCTTGTGTACTCCCCAAAAGGATATTTAAGTGTGTTAGAAAGGCAAGAGAGGGCTCCAGTAAAGTGACTGGTTAAAGACTGGGGAAATTCTAGAATATGGAAATTTCAATCTATGAACTCTATGTATACTGAAAAAGAGAGGTTAATAAAGAAGCACAAATTAGGGAGAAAAAGTTATGTAAGTTTTCTGTAAAGGAAGGCAATTTTAATATCCTTTTACATTGATCTTTTTTTACTATGTAAAAAACAATGAGGATGAGGAAAATCCCAGAGAATCAAAGGACATGCTGAAGTCTGAAACTTAGAAAGACCAGTGTACTTTCATGCAATTACAGTAAGCTTCATTACATCAAGAGCATAGAGACCTTCAAATATGAGATGACCAGAAATGTAACTTCTCACATTTTATGTCCAGTGTAATTGAATAGTCTCAGGATTCATATAATTTAGGCCTGCCTATACTAGTGTATGATTTAGTTGAACAAAGCTTATATAAACAACTGCTATGTTTTCATGTTCTTATTAATATGACATAATTGGCAATTACATTGAAATAATGAGCCTTCATTTATACTCTGAATATTTTATTCTCAGAATGTCATCTGTTGGAGATTTAATCACATGGAGTATTATTTAAATAACCCATTCTCAAGGCTTTCCTTTCCAAGCAGAATATCTTTAAACTCTTTCCCAGTTTCTCATTGGTAGAAGTGGTGAACTTCAGTGTGTAGCTTAAGCTTAATTTTCTATCCAATGACATACGTAAGTAATAGTATCTATAATTCAAAAAAATAAATAAGGCAAGCAAACTTCAAGGAGAGCTGTTTAAGATCAGTGAACAGAGTCCAAAAGTATCTCTGCTTAGGCATACATCAAGCCTTTCCCTCTCTAAATTTCAAAGAATATTAGGCATATGAAAAATGAATCAGAAAGTTCAGACTAATATTTCTGTCCATTTCAGCAAGACCATTCACTGAGAATGAATCTACACCTAGAAATAAGTGGCTAGTAAATAAGAATTTCAGGGCTGGGAATATGGCCAAGTGGTACAGTGCTTGCCTTGCACATGAAGCCCTGGGTTTGATTCCTCAGCACTGCATATTTAAGAAAAGCCAGAAGTGGTGCTGTGGCTCAAGTAGTAGAGTGCTAGTTTTGAGCAAAAAAAGCCCAGGAAATTGCTCAGGCCCTGAGTTCAAGCCCCAGGACTGGCAAAAAACAAACAAACAAACAAACAAACAAAAAAAAACACGAATTGTTAGTGACTATAGAATCTGAGTTCAGTAGGCTAGGAATATGACCTACTGGTAGAGTGCTTGCCTCCCATATGTAAAACCCTGGGTTTGATTCCTCAGTACCACATATACAGAAAAAGCCAGAAGTGGTGCTGTGGCTCAAGTGGTAGAGTGCTAGCCTTGAGCAAAAATAAGCCAGGGACAATGCTCAGGCCCTGAGTGTAAGCCCCAGGACTGGCAAAAAAAAAAAAAAAAAAAAAGGAATTTGAGTTCGAGCTAAATATCCAGATATAGTTTAGATGACATTTAAACCTACTATGAAAATAATGGCACTACTGTCTATAAGTTTAAGGTACCCATCTGCTATTCCATTTGACAAATGTTATAATACCTTAGCTATTAAAGAAAGGTATATTTACCTACTTAAATCTGACAATTTGTAAACTGTTACTGTTGTAACCCCATGTCGGATTCTAAGGCTCAAGAAAGAGACTAAAAAGTACGTTGCTTCCTATTCCCTCATTCAGCTTTATCTTTCTTGCTTGCTTTTTGCCTCCAATTTCCTGCTCTGTGCTTCTTCCTTCTTCATCTCAAAAGGCTGTCTTCAGCTACCAGTTTGTTACTTTCTGCAGCCGGAGTGTGATTTCTTCCAGCTTTCTCTTTCCCTTTCCTCCTCTTTCCCTCACACTTTCTCCTTCTGGTTTCCTGTTTCCTGCTTTCTTGACCAGAGAAATGTTTACCCCAAGTTCTAACTGTGATCAATACTTGTATTGCATACTCTCCAGCAACTAGTTTTCCATTGATTTGGACAAGGACTAAGCATAAGGGAGAAAATATTTAGTCATTAACTGTTTTATGCAATAAGAATACATTCCTTAAGTGTTTTTGTTTTTCTTTATTTCCTCCTGATCCTTTCAGAAAATGTCAGCATATTGAACAACAATTAATAGTGTTTCCATAATTAGTCTAGTCAAATCACTTGTTATATTGGTAATGGATGCGGTACCCATTTTTCTTCTCTTTCCCATTACCTTTTGATCCAGATAACTTGTATTATTCTATGTTTGTCTGTATTTAGTCTCACAAGCTTTCTTGTGAAAGACATGAAATTGACATGTGCTGGATGTTCCTAGAGCTTCCAACAATATAAAAAATCCTCTTCCATATCATAGTATATTTTAGCCTATCATAGACAGTAAAGGGTGAACTATCTACTCACAAACAGGCACTGAGGACAAGTAAAAACTGGAGGTAATCTGTAAAAACAGAATTAGCCAAAATTGGTTTCAAATTTTAAAATCATCATCATTATCATCATCACTATCATCATCATCACAATCATCATGCAATAATTTAAGCAGTGTTAGTAGTGGAACTTTATTCTGAAGAAAAGCATTAGTGTGATTTCAAAGAGATATTACAGTCATAGTCACATTTTTGAAGCCAAATATGTATATTTCTGATTTGCACAATTTTCTTATTTGTACACTGTTAAACATCTTATGTATAACACAGATGTTAATTCAGAAAACTAGCCGATTCCAAGTAAGATACCAGTGCAAGCAGGTTCTAAAGTAGTCAGATTGTGTTTTTTTCCTGATATAAATCACAGTATAATTATCATTTGAATTCAACACCAATGTGTTGTCTCCTATTACTCTTTTACAATAGTAGTTACAAAAGCTAAATAACAGCAAACTAATGGTATAGATGCAGAAAATGATTTATCAATTCATTTAATAAGCCACAATTCAATTATGTTCATTATTTCAATTACCTTACCTCCAGGCCCACATGATTTTTTCAAGGTCACTTGTGATATTCTTTTTGACCAATAAAGTTTTGTGTTAAGCTGAAAACGAGAATAGAGACATATGCCAGCTGTGAACTGTGCAGTTTTTATTCATAAGATTCGATTCATTCACCTGTAGCTCTAAGTAACATATTTCAAGTTGGATTTTATTCATGTATTTTTGTAGTTTTTCAGTAAAAGAAAAAAAAGTCTGAAAGTAAGATGTCACATCAGTGGATCAATTCAATGGTTACCTGATTACATATTTTAAATTATATTTATTTATGAATATTTTATTCTTGATTGTAAAATGGTTTACTTACTACCCTAGAATGCTTAATGTATAGATGATTATGTTCATTTGACATAATACTACTAGCTAAGTGTGGTGTACACACTTAACTATAGCTTTCCAGAAGGCACAGATCAGGAGGAACAAGGTTCAAGGGTAGCCAGGGCAACGGTTTGTGACACTCTGTTTCTATGACTAAATTTGGAGGGTAACTTTGGTCTGTTATTGTAACAAATTTCCTAGTAGTGAAACTGAATGAAAGAAAACACAGCTCAACAAACATTATGCTGTCATTTCTATGTTTGTAACAGCAACAGTGATTTAAGTTTCTCCCTACCATTACAACTTGCTGCTCCTACTTGAATAATTATCCCTACAAAAAATGGAAATCCATGGTGAGAGAGCACTAATTTTGTCATATGTTGATTTAGGGCTTTTCAAATTTGAGAGTTCAGTTTTATGAAAATGTTTCATTTTTCTTGACAGTCTGTTTTGAGAATGATAGGCTTGGGGAAATCTTACTGAAACATAAAATGACTTTTCTTTCCTCAAGTGGTTTTTCTCTTATTGCTTCCCTTGAACTCCTTCCTAATCTTGATGACCCCCTTTTGCTTATAAATCACCCCTTGTCTGCAGAGACTTAATGCAGCTTTTGATTTTGGAAAAATTAGATCTATACACAAAGAAAAACATAGAAAGGGAAAGGAATACCCAAGAGGCCCAAATTAACTTGCATCTGGCTATAAATTGTGAATCAGTAATCATTTAAAAAATAATACTCAGCAAGTGACTTTGTACAGAATGATGAGCAGAGGTATCTGCTTAGAAAACATTTGCTTATAGTCTCTGATGTTTTGAACTCATATATTTTCTATTAAAGTGAATTTAATCAAATACTCATTGCTAGTGACTGTCAAATTTTTCTTATTCCTCTTTTGAATATTAATAATTTAAATTCATATTAGACTGTTTAGGTAATTTTCCTATAAGTAGGAAGTCAATTTCTATTTTATTTACTTTCTCTTTGCTCTTTTTGTTTTAGTCTTTCCTTTTTTGTTCTATTCTTTTCCCTTTATTTCACTTGACATGTAAAACTTCTATACTAATATCAAATGAACTTTCATCTATCAAAATAACTGTCACTCGCAAGTCATAATTGGCTTTGGTTAAAGAAAATTTGCCTTTTGAGGACCATTTTTTTTCTGCTACACAGTTAATTCTGTATCAACATGATTTAACTAATCTTAGAGTTAGTCATTCTTTTTCAGAAAACTCCTTCCCAGAAATACATTTAAAAAGGGGGGGAATAACATTTTTCTCTTCAAGAAATTCTTAGTAACCCATTGGATGAACATAAGACTGCAATATACTTTCAATACATAATAAGCAGTTAGAAACTTTGTCTTAAACTTTAGGTTTCAATTTTTCATGGAAACATAAAATACATCTCCAAAACCTTGGTAATGACCCAAATTTGTCTTTGTAAACAAAATAATAATAAGGCATTTCCATTTAAAGATTTTACTCTGAGATTGTTTTTGTTTTTGTTGTTTGTTTGTGCAACATTGGTATTTTACTCTCCTGATTTTTTTTGTTGTTGTTGTTGGTAGTGGGGCTTGAACTCTGGGCCTGGGTGCTGTCCCTGAGCTCTTCAGCTCAAGGCTAGTGCTCTATCACTTTGAGCCACAGTGCCACTCCTGCAACATTGGGATTTTAATTCCATGATTTGCATTTTTTAGGAATCCAGTGTAGATCGAATGAGCCACATTGAGCCACATTTCCAGACCTTCTCTTCTGATTATTTTGAAATTGAATCTAACAGTCTTCCACTATCATTTCCTACAGTGGCTAGGATAATGACAGATGCATGCCACCACAGGCAGCAATAGGATAAGAAGGTTTCTTGTGAAATTTTGTCTGATCTGGTCTGAAACTAAAACCTCCTGATCTTTGCCTCATAAGTAGCTAGGACCCCAGGTGTAAACCAATGGATCCTGCTGTAACAAGATCTTCTTATGCTATCTCTAAAGGCATTGTTTCAACACAATGAAGAACTCTAACTAATCTAACATATGGCTAGTTAGAATTATGCTTAAGAATACTGCCTAAATTTGTGTGTCTCAGCTTCCGGAAAAAAATTCTCCATGAATTTCCTGTTTTCTTAAATGTCTTTTAGATGACTGTCCAACATCTATTTGACCTATTAATGCACATTTAAAACATACTGAAGAGCAATTTTGTTTTCTTAGAAAATCAGCATGGTACCAATACTTATCCCAAATTAGAGATACGAGAAGTAAAAGCTAGGAGAGAGAAAGATGGCGCCGAAAGAATAGGGAGGCACCCCGACTCCCACCAACTGAATAGCGAGCTGGGAACTCCAACACCCAACACCCCATCAAAAACCCAGCAAAACCGCATCCAGAAGCAGTGGAGAAACACAGGAAAACATAAAGGAGCAAAAAAGAAGAACCGACAACCTACATGGAGCCAGAGATTCTCCGGGGCACCCTCCCCCCACCAGCCAACCCTGGCCCAAACAGGGTCAGGCTGGGAAAGGGGAACCCGGCGATTGGCAGACAGGCTGCCAGGAGTGCAGAATTCATATAGCGGGAGACCCCATGGACACAAGGCAGGGTGCGGACCAAGACACACACCGGCAGCGACGAGAAGTTTGGGTCCACACCGAGTTCGGACAAGGGAACCCAGCGCGTTAGAAAGAGGGAACCGGGGAAGCCACCATGACACTTCGCCAACCCCTGAAGGGCCAACAGCTGCACAGACACACACACAAAGCAGCAAAAGTGAGTCCTCCATTATCCCCTCCCCCAACAGGAGACCAGCTATCAGAGACCCAAGCCCAACAAAGAAGCTAGATCTCCCTCCCTTCCCCTCCCCACCCCCGAGGGAACAAAGAATCCCCAAATCAGGCAGGAATCTCCCATCAGGTGCTGGGAAGTCAGTTTAGCAGGGGAAGGGCGGAGCAGCCCCCAGGCCCCACAGGTTCCTGAACTGGCAGAACTGGCCCTGCCCCCTTCCCAACAGGGGCCGGGAGATGGCCAGCTGTGCAAGCCCCACCCGAGGCACCTGGAGCTCGCAGATGCTTACAACTAAAATCACAGGCGCTGGTGGGCAATACCAGCCCAGCAGGGTCACCTGAGCCTGATCATGTCCGCCCCCTCGCAGCGGAGGCAAGGTCTGAGGGTGCCAAGCCACACCCGGACAGTCGATCCCACTGGGCCCCACACATACCGCCTCCCCCAACGGACTCGCAGGAGGGTGCAAGCACAATCCAACAACCCAGGACTCGCTCTGGGAGGCATATCCCCCTAAAGTGCCTGTTGTAGTGGACGCACAGTGCACAGGAGAGCAGGGCCCCTGGCAAATGCCCCCGCTCTGGTAGGCGTAGCCTGCACTGGTGGGCGGGGCCACAGGGGCAGCACCTGCTGCCGTAGACACGCCTACACAGGAGGGAGGAAAGAGCTACAAACCAAACCTGAGAAGCTATCCACAGATCTCCAGATGCACAAATCACAAAGAAACATAACTCAGTTCATCAAAGGGCAAGCCAACTCGCCAGCTCCAAAAAGCAGCACGACTGAATTGATGGGGACTAAAAAAGCAAATGAGGCCATGTTAACAGGAATGATCGAAAGTGTCAGAAATGAAATCAGAAAACAATTCCAGGAGTTTAGAGGGGAAATCTGGAAGGACACTCAGGAAGCCAAGAAAGAAATGGAAGCAAAACTGGATACAATGCAAGCCTCGTTTAAAGAAATGGAAGCAAAAATGGATACAATGCAAGCCGCCTTTAAACAAAATCTCCACATCCTGAGAACTGAAATGCATGAAAAAATAGATTTAAAATACAACTCTTTAAAGGAAGAAATTTCCACGATCAGAGCTGATATGACAACCATAAATAGCTCTCTGACATCCATAAACTCCGCAATTGAAACCATAACACAAAGAGTGGACCATATAGAATCCAGAATCTCTCGCCTGGATGATGAAGCAGCTGACAACAACCTGAAAATGACCACACTCCAAGAAAAGGTGAAGCTTCAGGGAAGACTAATCCAGGAACTAATGGACAAAAACAAGAGATATAATCTGCGCATAATTGGAATAGAAGGAGCCAAATACCAGAACAGAGGGCTTAATCATTTTCTCAATAAAGTTATTGCAGAAAACTTCCCCAATCTCACAGGGGACCCCATCCAGGTAATCGAAGCCTATAGGACACCTGGCAGGCCAGACCCCAGGAAAACCACCCCAAGGCACATAATATTCAAGACGACAGACCTCAAGATTAAAGAGCAAATTCTGAATTCAGCCAAAGCGAAGAAGGAAACTTTTTTCAATGGAAAGAGGATTCAAATAACATCCGACTTATCCACACAAACTTACCAAGCTCGAAGTGAGTGGAAGAACACCATCCAAGTACTTCAGAATAACAACTTACAACCTCGGATCAAATATCTAGTGAAATTGGAGTTCACATTCGAAGGGAGAACCAGATCTTTCCACACCAAAGAGGAGCTAAAGGAGTATGTGAATAAAAAACCAGCCCTACAGCGAATATTAAGAGGGGAACCCCACCCAACAGAGATCGTAAAAGACACACAGACAGAATCAGAAAGAAGCTTCAATAGCCAAAGTCCAGCAGAGAGACCAGCTCACTAAAGACAAGAAAAAAAAAAGAGGAAAAAACAGCCCAACAAGAAAATGGAAGGAGAAAAAACACCCTTATCCTTGATCTCTTTAAATATAAATGGCTTAAACTCCCCGATAAAGAGGAGCAGACTGGCAGAATGGATTTGCAAACAAAAAGTTGACATCTGCTGTCTACAAGAGACCCACTTTATAGCAAGGGACAAAAACAGGCTTCGAATGAAAGGATGGAGCAAGATCTACCAAGCAAATGCACCCACCAAAATGGCAGGTGTAGCCATTCTGATCTCAGACAAGCTGGACTCCTCATTAAAGTCCACTGAAAAAGACAAAGAAGGACACTACATATTAATACAAGGAAAAATCCAGAATCAAGAAATCACGGTGATAAATGTATACTCACCGAACAAAAGAGGCCCTACATATGTCAAGCAAATTCTCACAGAATTACAGAGCAAGATAGACTCAAACATAATCATAGTGGGTGACTTTAATACTCCTCTCTCTCCAAGAGACAGATCCAACACCCAGAGGATTAGTAAGGGAGCTGAGGACCTAAATAACACCATTTCCCAAATGGATCTAACAGACCTATATAGAACCTTTCACCCTACAGAGACCCAATACACCTTCTTTTCAGCAGCCCATGGATCATATTCCAAAATAGACCACGTCATAGCCCACACAAAGAACCTCAGCAAATACAAAAGTATTGACGTCATCCCATGTATTATATCTGATCACAGTGGATTAAAGGTACCCCTCAACAACAAAGGAAACCACAGACACTATACACACTCTTGGAGGCTAAACCCCACGCTGCTATGCAACACTTGGGCCACAGACCAAATTAAAGATGAAATCAATGAATTCATAAGCCACAATGACAAAGAAAACACATCACAAAGAAACCTATGGGACACAGCTAAGGCAGTACTGAGGGGCAAGATCATTGCACTCAGCACCCACATTAAAAGAATGGAAGCAGAGCAAGTGAATACCCTCACGATGAAACTAAAACAACTGGAGAAACAAGAAATGACAGAATCTAAAACGACTAGGAGGGGAGAGATCACAAAGATTAAAGAAGAGATAAATCTGATTGAAAATAGAAAGACCATTCAACAAATAAATAAGACTAAAAGCTGGTTCTTTGAGAAAATAAACAAAATTGACAGACCCCTTGCAAGACTTACAAAAAAAAAAAGAAGAGAAGAGACTCATATTCGTAAAATCAGGGACTCCACAGGAAAAAATTACAAGTACACACGATATTCAAACAATCATAAGGAGCTATTTCCAAAACCTCTACTCAGCAAAAAACAATAATTTTACAGAAATGGATCAATTCTTAGAGAAGTATAAACTGCCCAAACTGAACCAAGAAGAAATAAATCAACTAAATAAACCAATAACTTACGGTGAGATACAGGAGGTAATCAAGAACCTCCCTGGGCTGGGGATATAGCCTAGTGGCAAGAGTGCCTGCCTCGGATACATGTGGCCCTAGGTTCGATTCCCCAGCACCACATATACAGAAAACGGCCAGAAGCGGCACTGTGGCTCAAGTGGCAGAGTGCTAGCCTTGAGCGGGAAGAAGCCAGGGACAGTGCTCAGGCCCTTAGTCCAAGGCCCAGGACTGGCCAAAAAAAAAAGAACCTCCCTACTAAGAAAAGCCCAGGCCCAGATGGATTCACCAACGAATTCTACAAAACCTTTAGTGATGAGCTAATACCAATACTCCTCAAACTCTTCCTCGAAATAGGAACTCAGGGAGAAATCCCAAACTCATTCTACGAAGCTAATATCATACTCATTCCCAAACCAGGCAAAGACCCAACAAAAAATGAGAACTACAGACCAATATCACTAATGAACACAGACGCAAAGCTCCTCAATAAAATATTAGCTAACAGGATCCAGAAACTGATCAAGAAAATCATACATCATGACCAAGTAGGCTTCATCTCTCATTCACAAGGATGGTTCAACATCCGTAAATCAATCAACGTAATTCACCACACAAACAGATCTAAAATTAAGAATTACATTGTTATCTCAGTCAATGCCCAAAAAGCCTTTGACAAAATACAACATCCATACCTATTAAAAGCTTTGGAGAGAACAGGAATAGATGGAACATTCCTCAAAACAATAAAAGCCATATACAACAGACCAACTGCTAATATCATATTAAATGGAGAGAAACTTAAAATCATTTCCCCTAAACTCAGGAACAAGACAAGGATGCCCACTCTCCCCACTTCTGTTCAACATAGTGCTGGAATCCCTAGCCATAGCAATAAGGCAAGAGGAGGACATCAAAGGGATCCACATCGGCAAGGAAGAAATCAAGTTATCCCTATTCGCAGATGACATGATCTTATATCTGAAGGACCCAAAAAACTCAGTACCCAAACTCCTACACCTAATAAACCAATTTGGCAAAGTAGCAGGATACAAAATCAATCCACAAAAGTCAGCAGCTTTTCTGTACACCAGCAATAGACAAACAGAAAAGGAAATTATGGAAACAATTCCATTTACAGTAGCCAAAAAAAGAATAAATTACCTAGGGATCAACTTAACCAAGGACGTGACGGACCTATTCAATGAAAACTACAAAAATCTAATAAGGGAAATCAAAGAAGACACAAGGAGATGGAAAGACCTCCCATGCTCATGGGTAGGCAGAATCAATATAGTGAAAATGGCAATATTGCCAAAATTCTTATACAAATTCAATGCAATACCTATCAAAATCCCTGCCACATTCTTCACTGAAATAGAGAAAACAATCCATAAATTCATATGGAACAGCAAAAAACCTAGAATAGCCAAAGCAATTCTAGGCAAAAAAAAAAAAAAAAAAATAGTGCAGGAGGTATCACAATACCAGACTTCAAGCTCTACTACAAGGCCATCATAACAAAAACAGCATGGTATTGGTATAAAAACAGATCGGAAGACCAGTGGATTAGAATTGAAGACCCAAAAATAAAACCGCACTCTTACAGCCAACTTATATTCGACAAAGGAGCTAAAGACATACAATGGAATAAACATAGCCTCTTCAACTACTGGTGCTGGGAGAACTGGGCAGCCATATGCAGAAAACTCAAAGTAGACCCAAGCCTATCACCATGCACCAAGATCAACTCAAAATGGATCAAGGACCTCAACATCAGACCTGAATCCTTGAAACTACTGAAGGACAGAGTAGGAAAGACACTAGAACTTATAGGCACAGGAAGGAACTTCCTGAATAGAGTCCCAGGGGCACAACAAATAGGGGAAAGACTCAACAAATGGGACTACTACAAATTAAAAAGTTTCTGCACAGCTAAGGACATAGCCACCAAAATAGAAAGACAGCCAACCATATGGGAAAGGATATTTACCAGCACAGCAACAGACAAAGGCCTGATATCGGTCATCTACAGAGAACTCAAAAAACTAAGCCCCTCCAAGCCCAATAAACCTATTAGGAAATGGGCAAAAGAGCTAAAGAGAGACTTCACAAGAGAAGATATAAAAATGGCAAAGAAACACATGAGGAAATGCTCAACATCCCTGCTAGTAAAGGAAATGCAAATAAAAACAACCCTGAGATACCACCTCACCCCAGTTAGAATGGCCTATACTCTGAACTCAGGAAACATCAAATGCTGGAGGAGCTGTGGGGAAAGAGGAACCCTTCTCCATTGTTGGTGGGAGTGCAGATTAGTACAACCACTTTGGAGAACAGTATGGAGGTTTCTCAAAAAGCTCAATATAGACCTACCCTATGACTCAGCCATACCACTCCTAGGCATCTATCCTAAACAGCAAAACCCAAGATATCAAAAAGACATTTGTACTTCCATGTTTATCGCGGCACAATTCACAATAGCCAAAATATGGAAACAACACAGATGCCCCTCCACAGACGAATGGATCCAAAAAATATGGTACTTATACACAATGGAATACTACATAGCGATTAGGAATGGTGAAATATTGTTATTCGCAGGGAAATGGTCAGAACTCGAACAAATAATGTTGAGTGAGACAAGCCTAGAACACAGAAAAAAAGGGGCATGATCTCCCTGATATATGACTGTTAACAAAGGGAGATGGAGAGACAGTAGAGACCAAGTCTGTGAACACTGTATATGTTCTTGATACATTGTATATTGCATATGTGTCTACCTGACCTAGACAAGGGATGGAAAAACAAGTCATAAGATATCACAAGAAATGTACACACTGCCCTACTATGTAACTGCACCCTCTTTGCACAACACCTTGTAAAAAAATTTATGTTCAATTAATAAAAAAATAAATTAATTAAAAAAAAGAAGTAAAAGCTAAAAAAACAAACAAACAAAAAAACCATGTTTCCATGTTGTATGTCAATGATGTTAATACACAAGCTTGAAAGTTGCAATGCCTTTCCCTAGAGCAAAGCACATATTGATTTGCTGTTCATATTATTGATGATAATGTCTCTTTCTCAGGCAAAAGTTGGGGAGTTTTACTAGCAGTTTCATTAGAAAAACTTGAGTTTTCCTAAGCTCAGAGTTTTCTGTGCTAATGCAACTTAGGTGTAAATGGACATGACCTAGACCCTGCCACCCATAGGAATCAGAGATTTGGGAACCACCTCAAGTCACATAACCTTGTTTCCTGCTATTACTGTAATAAACTGCTCTTTTTCTCTTATCCTGAAAACTTCTATCCTTTTACAGTTCCCAGGAACTTGTAGCAGGCTGACTTACTAGCTTATGTGCAAGGCAAAAAGTAAAAAATAAAATAATCTCAAACTCTTCTCAGTTCTTCATGTCTGCATGAACGATGGCAGATTTAAAATTAAATTCCTTGCACTAGTGAGTTTAAAGGTAAAATCCATTTTAGAAGGTGTATTTAATATCAGTCATGAACTCCTTTCTCCTTCCCTGAAGAAGATTATTTTGATAGATTGGCTAATTGCAACTACAATTTAATAACCATTATGTACGGGTCAAATAGTTTAACATGTACTTTAGATATGTGTGGTAATTAGATTTTCACAATTTTCACAGCATGTGGGTTTGGCATGGACATTTATAGTTATCCCTGATATAAGTATATAGAACTAAGAATTAAGTGTTACGTTCTATGTCAAACAGGTGGTGAGTGAAAATATGAGACTGGTCATCATTCAGGATTGAGATTTGACACTAAAACCCAGTGTTGGGTTTTAAACTGTGTCCTAATTTTAGGGTCTCAGTTGACATTTGTCACTGATGTTGTATAAGAGGTCAACCAATAGCTGTTTGGTTATGCCTTCCTCAGTAGCAAGTAGAACCTGTTCTCCAATAGGAAGAGGATTTGAAAGGAAATAGAATAAATATAATGTTCTGGAAAGGAAGAGACTTCAATAGAGAAAGAAGAAATATCTCCCATTCTTTATTTCTGATATTCCTACATTTTCTTTATTAATTTTAAATTTCATTAGAATAACAGCATTTTAGGTACAAGATTAGAACATGCATGGTTCAAGTGGTAGAACACCTTATGAACAAGTATCAGGTGCACAGCTCAGTCCTCTGTATTACCAAAATGAAGTACAGGTTTAGAAGGCAATTATCTGTGCAGATTTAAAATATTCTGAAATCCATGCATAATGTTAAACCATTTTGAGAATTGCAATCAAGTCAGAGTGGATGGCATGGAAATGGTTTTTAGAAATGTAGTACAAAAAGATTCAGGAACCAAAGGGGCATTTGCTTACACAGCCAATGCAATAGGAAGAAATTCATCTACCTCATCAAGCCCCTTTGAAAATGGCCCTGCCAGCCTAAATGGTACATGGGACAAAATGAAAGATTGGTACAATTGCTGTAAAATGGCTTATAACTTATTAATGGCAAACAATTATAACAATAATGAAGCAAACTTACAACAGCAGACATAATGTTTTAAATTTTTGATGAAGTAACCCCAGCATGACTGAATCAAGTCTAGATTCCTAACATTTTATTATCAAAAATTAGAATAATCAAGGTAATTTAAATAAAAATGCTATTACAGTGAACATAGCATCATGCTTGATATTGAAAAATAAAATTTAAAATGACAATTCTTAGACTGCAAACAGGAAAGTATAAACTTACAAGTTTTTATTTATGATAATATAAAATACTTTGAAGAAATGTTCTTATTAAGAATCATGGGGGCTGGGGATATGGCCTAGTGGCAAGAGTGCCTGCCTCATATACATGAGGCCCTGGGTTCAATTCCCCAGCACCACATATACAGAAAATGGCCAGAAGTGGCGCTGTGGCTCAAGTGGCAGAGTGCTAGCCTTGAGCAAAAAGAAGCCATGGACAGTGCTCAGGCCCTGAGTCCAAGCCCCAGGACTGACCAAAAAAAAAAAAAATTAAAAAAAAAATCATGGATTTTCTTCCTGTGGTTGTCCCTGCGCTATCACTGTATCTTATCTGAGTACCCTGGATACTGTATATACTGGTATTAGAACTAGGGAAGGGAAAGAGAATATCAAAGTTAAGAGATAAAGGATAAAATGACAAATGACTCCAAAGCAATACTTACAAAACCATTTGATGTAAACCAACTGAACAACTCATGGGATGAGAGGGAAAGATGCGGGGCGGGGGGGGGGGGCGGTGAGGAGATGAGGGAAGAGGTAACAAATAGTACAAGAAATGTACCCACTGACTTACATATAAAACTGTAACCCCTCTGTACATCACTTTGAAAATAAATAAGTAATTATTTAAAAAATAAAAATACTACATCTTATTAAAAAAAAAGAATCATGAGTTTTATCTGTCATGCTTGGGACAGGCTAAATATATTCAATTTTTTTTTAAGTAGAAGTAAGTTATTCAAAGACTTAAGGTAATTAAAATTATACAAAGAATGCTTACTTTAAGGTAAGGTAGTTCAATTTGAATTAATTTATATTATTAAAGGTAGTGTTTGTTATTTATTACATATATATTAAAACACAATTTTAAATTAAGTTAAAATATAAACATTGAGTATTAATTAATGGCAAGAAGAAATATGATAAAAACAAGTAATAACCCCCCAAAGGATTAAAGTTATTGTGTAGTTTTGAAAATCCATCTAGTTGAGAAAACATACATCAATACAAAGGATAAGAATTATGCATGTTTGAATTGAAGTGTGTGTGTGTGTGTGTGTGTGTGTGTGTGTGTGTGTGTGTACCAAAATGAACTGGGGCTTGATATCAGGCCCTGTGGTCTAGCCTTTAGCTTTTGTGCCCAATGCTGGTGCTTTACCAATTGGCCACAGATTACTTGCAGCTTTTAAAATTTGTTATTATTATTACTATTATTAGTATTTACTGCTGGTGGTAAATTGGACATAAGAATTCAGAGACTTTCCTATCTGCACTGGCTGGCACTGAATGATTCTCATATATCTGCTGAGTAGTTAGGATTGCAGGCATGAACCATTGTTGCTTGGCTTAGTTAAGATATTTTTACAGAAAAACTCATGTTTATATTATTGGTTTCCTTAGGATATTATCTACGAGATAGGTTTTCTCTTGCTAACAGAGTATGAAGCTGATCTTCTCTGTTCATCCTCTTATAACTCCACCATTTTAGAGGAATGCTTTCCATTTTCAAGTTTATGTACATGGTTACCTAGGTGGGATTTTCAAAATATGTCATTTATTGAATTATGGTAATGCCCTAAACTATGAAATTTTGACAGGGAGATTTTACTCTGGAAGTATTTTTTTTTTTTTTTGGCCAGTCCTGGGCCTTGGACTCAGGGCCTGAGCACTGTCCCTGGCTTCTTCCCGCTCAAGGCTAGCACTCTGCCACTTGAGCCACAGCGCCGCTTCTGGCCGTTTTCTGTATATGTGGTGCTGGGGAATCGAACCTAGGGCCTCGTGTATCCGAGGCAGGCACTCTTGCCACTAGGCTATATCCCCAGCCCTGGAAGTATTTTTAAATTGGTCAAATAAGTGACTACATATTTTTTGAGGTTTACATATGAGCTTTATCTTTTTTTTTTTTCTTATTTATTGTCAAAGTGATGTACAGAGAGATTAGTTTCATATGTTAGGCCTTGGGTACATTTCTTGTACTGTTTGTTACCTCCTCCCTCATTCCCCAACCCCCCTTACCCTCTTCCCCATGAGTTGTTCAGTTGCTTTACACCAAATGGATTTGCAAGTATTGCTTTTGGAGTCATTTGTCTTTTTATCCTTTGTCTCTCGATTTTGATATTCCCTTCACTTCCCTAGTTCTAATACCAATATATACAGTTTCCAATGTACTCAGATAAGAAAGATGCAGTGATAGTGTGGGTACAACCACAGGAAGGGGATACAAGAGGATCATCAAGAACAGAAGCTATGGTTGCACATGGCATGTTGAAAGTAATTACAACAGTGATATAATAATTATTTCCATAACATGGAGTTCATTTCACTTAGCATCATCTTATGTGTTCATAAGGGTATTGCTATTGGGCTCTTGTGATCCTCTGCTGTAATTAGCCTAAACCTGTGCTAATTATTCCCTATGAGGGAGACCATAGAATCCATATTTCCTTGGGTGTGGCTCACTTTGTATAATTTTTCGGAGTCCTTCCATTTCCTTTTGAATGGGTCAATGTCACTCTTTCTGTTAGAGGCATAAAATTCCATTGTGTATATGTACCATATTTTCCTGATCCATTCGTCTACTGAGGGGCATCTGGGTTGGTTCCATATTTTAGCTATAACAAATTGTTCTGCGATGAACATTGTTGTGCTGGTGGCTTTAGTGTGTTCTTGTTTGTGGTCTTTGGATTAGATGCCCAAAAGTGGGGCTGCTGGGTCATAAGGGAGCTCTATGTTTAGCCTTCTGAGGAATCTCATACCGCTTTCCAGAGTGACTGAACCAGTTTACATTCCCACCAACAATGAAGTAGGGTTCCCTTTTGGCCACACACCCTCCAACGTTTATTATTGTTAGTTTTCTTGATAAAGGACATTCTCACTGGGATGAGGTGGAATCTCAATGTTGTTTTGATTTGCATTTATTTTATAGCCAGTTATCTAGAAAATGAGAATGGCCAAGAGACATATGAAAAAGAGTTTTATCTTTGTTAATCACACTGGTTAATCCTTAAGTGCTGAATCCTCCTTGAATATCAGGGAGAAAAATCTGTTTTATCATGGTAGTGTGCTGTTGAATTTTATGCGTTAATGTTCTTTTGTTTGTTTTTTGCCAGTCCTGGGGCTTGGACTCGGGGCTTGAACACTGTTTCTGGCTTCTTTTTTCTCAAGGCTAACACTCTACCACTTGGGTCATAGAACCACTTCTGGCCTTTTCTTTTTATGTGGTGCTGAGGAATCGAACCCAGGGCTTCATGCATGCAAGACAAGCACTCTACCACTAAGCCATATTGCCAGCCCTGTATTAATGTTTTATTAAGAATGTTTATACCTAAGTTCATCAAAATATTGACAGTTAGATTTCTCCGTTGCTCTTTTCTGACTTTGGCATCAGTGTGAGAAAGATATCACAAAAAGAATTTGCAAGCTTTTTCTTCTGTTCTTTGATATTGTATTAGAAGTTTAGATATACATTAAGGCACTATTTTATGTTTTTGTTTCATCTTGGATTTTGTAGTAAAAACATATCCAGGTACTTTCAAAATACCAGGAATGGATATACAAATTTAGAAACTTACTTTATAATATAACTGGTACTTTCATTTCCCATACTGAAAAGATTTGCCTAGGGAGAGTATTATGCAATCACATCAGTTCCTGTGATCTCTGTAGCTGTTGTAGAATTTGAAGTGAATAAACCAACATAACAAGCTCAGTCTACCTCCACTGTAGCCTGACAATTTTAAATGCATTTAAGTGATTCAGGATTAAATCTTGTAGATAAATTGTGGTTTACCTCACCGAAAACTTTCTACAGTAGTCGGCAAGTTTCTTTGCTATTTAATTTTGAATTAAATATCTAGCTCGTATTAAACAAGTATAATGATTTAAATTATTAAAGAGACAACCATTATGATGGTATGCACAATTTCAGAAGAAAGTCAAGCAGGAGAACTTTCAAATGGGAAACTGTGGCAAGACAGACTTCTTTCTACAATAGCGTAGAATCAGCAAGGCCTCCCCAAACTCAACTTTATCACAGAACACAGACTTGCATGGCTGAAAAAGATAGTGCTTCAATACCAGATAGAAATTGTGTGGGGAGCTTGGCAGCACAAGCAAGCACGCTCAGCAAGAAAGCAGACAAGCAGTGTGGCAGCCATTCACTTCCATAGGGGATGGAGAAATAGCAAAGAGATTAAAAATAGACAATGCCATGTTTTCTATTAATTGAAAATAAAATGAGGCCTCCCTTTCCATTTCATTTTGATGAATATTAATCACTTCATGCTATTTTAAATTTGGGAGCTGCCAAAAAATATCTATGGTATGCTAGGAAGCAAGACTGTCACTTTCTCCAATCTCATTACTTAAAACATGTGAATCAGAAAATATTCTTATTTATTTTGCAATTTATATCATTTTTGAATCAACTTATTTATGTATGTACACATGTATGTAGCTAGGACATGCATATTTTATATCTGTTTCAGTAGTGGAAAGTGATGACATGCTTTAGATACTGTAATTTTAAACTATAATTTTATATGGATAACTAGTTACATGAATAAATCACAAAACAATAAAACATTATAATGTCCTTCCTCAAGTGAAAAATCTATTTTTAAATAAAGAGAGAAAAATTCTTTTTCACCTACTGTCAGTTGTTTATGTATCACTGTTAGTTTTATTCATAGTCTCTTATAAAATAGTAAATGATAAAGTCATAACATATAATAAGCTATATACCTCAAATAGAGGTGACTTATTGCAGTTTTACAATTAAGTTATATCAGAAAGGTGCATTTCTAAAAACTCTTTCTTTAAGAGATTCAAAAAGAAGTGGTTTTGAAAAGAATTGCTTCAATATCTTTAACATGTTTGTAAATTTCCAGCACTATTTTCATATCTCTAAAGCAAAGACTGAACAAAGACTGACTTTAATAAATTACAGCAGATAACATCACAACGTTAGAAATTTTATTTCATACATCAAGAGAAGGTTGAATTAGAATGACATGATATCTTTTCGCACTGCAACACTTCTCCAATGAATTTCTCAAACAATGTAAGATATAGGTACCATAAAAACAAAACCCCAGGACAAGGAGTAGATTTTATTTCATTACTGAAAATGATTTACCACATTTTAACACTGTATTTTCAGCACTGAATTTTGAATCCAAGGACAGTTGATTATAGACTAATAAATGACAATATAGTAGGATTTTGCCATGTGTTTACTGTCCTTGCAGAAAAATGACTATAATTTAGAATATGATTCATTTTAATAATTAATCACAATAGAGGCATAGGTTCTCTATTCTCCAAATCCTTAGTTGATACAGTAAAACTTACAAGTACTCAGTCTCACTAGAGCTCATATTACAAAGGTTTGTGCAATTTCTCTAAAGACTATCACTTTGCTTCATAGTGGCTTCACTTGAAAATGTTCTGCTTCAGCATCTAATGCTCTGAGTAACATTTCAATCTGATTCTGTGAATTACTTGACTTGTATACATACCTAACCATTTACCTGAACCAAAGCAGCCAGGGATCAAGTGGTTTGCACACACACAAAAGAAGTCCAACAGCAATATGTTTGTTAAGCAGCTTCATTGAAACTGACATGTCTGGTCAGGTGAAATGCTGTGTCCTTCCACAATGAACATATTTATGTAGGGTTGAGTTGAGTTGCTAGACCACCATGGAGATTTTTATTTCTTTATCATATGCTTCTACATAAAGAATGGACAGGCTGACAATGATAATACCAATCAGTAAGGAGCTACTTGGAGAAGAACAAAGTCGAGAAGAAATGTAGGGGAACACTGGTCAATTATTTTCTCTTTGAATATTGAAGCATCATCACCATTACTCCTGCTTTTAGGGATATGTAGAAACTGAGAGAAAATAATATTAAGTACTCCCCAGAGTGCAATACATTTGGTAAACAGCAATTATTGAATGCAGTTTAAACTGCTTTTTTCCCTATATGTTGGCCCATTTCTATGGTAGTAGTTGGAATGACTATTTACTAAATATTAAATTAGTAAGTAATATTAGCAGCAATAATATTATTAGTAAATAATAGTTAATATTTAAATAAACGGTAGGTCATTCTTCTGGCAGATAGTGAAATGCTGAAGAGAAATGCAACTTGTGCAGCTGACAAGAATTCTGTATCCAATAAATAGGCAGCAAACTGATGATGCTATTAGCTGTGCTATGAGTTTGATGCAATTTAAGGTTCTTGGTTTAATTCTTTGAAAATAGACTTAAAAACAACGCAATGAATTTGAAAATATACTATGTATTTGAAAGTAACTACAACTGAATTGCTCTCCTAAGATTAGTGATGTCAAAATAACCTCAGTCAGTAAGGTTGGGTAAGCCTAAGAGACTACTCTCATGGTATACTCACTTTGTATAATGGAAATACTGACATTGAAATCACTAGTATTAAACAAAACTTTCTGTTCACATTTCTGTACACATTCTGTTAGTTTACTTCAAAGCCTATTAAAAAGGAAACACACATATTTATTTACAGGTTTACAAAATTATCCATCTTCATTTATAAAGAAAAATGATGGAGAAGCAAGTATACTATCTATACATACTACAATTAACCTACAAATTATAGCTTTTTAAACAGAAAGCAACAAAAAACAAAAATTTCCAATAGTTCAATTTAATTAGCCATAATCAATTTGCAGCCTGTCCCTAAATGTAATTACATTTGTTTTCATAAGGATACCCTCCATAATGCATTAAAAGTTATTATTGGTTGTGGACATTTTATCCTTGCTAAATAAGCTGACACTTATTTATGGCAGTTTTATGAGATAAATTAAACAACTACTAAATCTCTTTCTCACATAATTTATTTGGAGTGTCTGGAAAAAAAGAATTTCTTATGGTACTATAATCTCTCAAGTGGCAGAAATATTCCATGATGAATGCTCAATGATATTAAATAAAAATAAGTTGGTTTCTAGAATAACTGCATCATAGAAGCACTTGAGAACACTGTTGATTTCCAGACTCTAATTTAGTCTTACAGATACTGGGTCTTCGTAACTTCCCACTTGCATGACTCCCCAGAGAGTAGATATGTGTATGTTTTAAGTTAGCAGGTAGTCAACGTTTTAAAAATTTACAATTATCTGAATTAAATCATTCCTTTACTTTTTGACCCAGTAATATTTCACTTTTATAATGTTACTATACACTTGTAACTTCTTCATGAAGTTTGCCAATAAGCTTTCCAGTCACCAGTACAGTCTTTGTGTTAGTTAAACGCTTTTCATACTTTAAAATATGAATCATAATATTTTTTTGTTTTGGGAATTACAAGATTGTTCAAAAATACTGTACTTATGACACTTAATTTTAAAATACATTTAAGCCAAACAACTTAAATTTGTAATGCAATTGCTTATGTCTTTTTGGTAAAAGTCCAGATTTTGAGTAATAATACATTATTTGACAAATCTATACTAATACATTATTTTAAAAAATAGGAACTTCAGCATTTAACTAATGGAGCAGAAATCTAAGGCAAAACTCTACACAACACATGAGAATGAACCTTCATTCAATGTAGAAATTTATTCAGCAGTAAGTTACATGTATAGCATGCTACTTGCCGGGATAGATTTACCTCCCCTGGTGCGGGGATGCTAAGCTTACTCCCTTATCAGTGCTCCCCTTTTCACCCTCTCCCCTGGGCACCTGACCAGCAGGTGGCCAAGGTGGAGCGAGGGACATGGGCTAGCCTAAGGTGCACATGGCTGAACAAGATCCCCTTTTCCTCCCTCCTTACCAACCACGGAAGCCAGGCACAGACCGATCTCGGAGACGTTTCGGAGAGCAATCCAATTTAATTGGGGGGGACTCACAGTAATATAGTAGTGATGACAAGGATTGAGCATGAGCCGGCGATAGGCTGGCGAGCTTGTCCATCCAAGAGCAGCTCCCAAGGACCTCCCTCATGGGCTAATGTCACTTCCCATAGTACCGCCCTGTGTGCTCCCTGGCGCAAGGTGGGGGATGGTCTCAAAGCTACCCCTTCTGGTTCCGGACCCAGAAGGAGATAGGTGTGGCTCGCTTCCACACTGCCCCAGGGCTGGAGGAAGGGCGGCGTCTCAGGAGTGCTCTCCTCGCCCTTCCCCCCTTAAGGCCAAGATGAATCCCCAACAGCTACTTTTTAATTTTTTTATTGGTGGAATTTCCATATATGCCCATAAAATATTTTGATCTTTTACACTCTCTATTACTTTTTTATTCCTCACATTAACTGTCCCTTTTTTCTTTTACAATTTGAGTGGCTTTTTGTATTCTATTATCGTTCCTGCATATAGTGTACCATCAAGTCCTAGTACTAAGCAGGAAAGTCTTAAGTAGGAAAGTTAAAAAAGATTCAAGTAGGTTTATTAATATTTATCTATAGACACATGTGGCTAAATAAGTTCATTAGCATTTTATTTTAGATAGAAAGTGAAAAGTAAAACGTGAACCATGGCTTCTGTTGGATCAGCATAAACATAAAAACAAAATTGGTGTAAGAAATATATACTGTGAAAAAGCTTTTCTATAAAGTCCAAGCTGGCTTGAAACTCACTGTGTAACCCATGCGTGCTTCATATATAATATCTTTCTCCTTAAATCATGATATTCCAGCTGTACATCATCACATAATTTTAATGTAATAACAAAGAAAGATTATTAAAAATTACAAGCTGGACTTTGGTGTCCCATGCCTGTAATTCTAACAATTCAGGAGGCTGAGATCTGAGGACCATGGAAAATTCGTATGAGCCTTAGCTCTAACAACTCACCCCAAATCCAGAAGTGGAGCTATAGCTCAAGTAGCAGGAGAATAAAAGTCCAAGGACAGCGCTCACACACTGAGCCTAGTACAAAATTAATTAATTAAGTAATTTAAACGAATGCAAGGAGAATGATGTGGTTAAAGATGAGGTAAACAGAATCTCTACAGTGCTTTTTTGAGAGTTAAACAAATTTGAGTAGAAGAGGTAAAACTTCACAGCTTGCAAATACTTGTGGTTAGAAGAGTGCAGAAGACTGGTTCACAGAGTGGCACAGGAAGGAAACAAAGAATACTATATGACAGACAGGGAGTACTAAAAGTATATTTAACTACCTAGTTCAGATTTTGACCTACGTTTGTATTGTTTTATCAAATAATAATGATATTAATATTGTAAATATTACACAAAAATAATAGAAGACACATTTAAGTTTCTAAAACACAGTAGAAGTGTCTCTGAGATATTTGATGACAATCTGTTTTTTGCAAAGCTCTTGCTTCTTTTTTTTTAAACTGTGTATTGTGGGATGTGGATGTGACTCAAGTGGAAGAGTTCCAGCCCAGCAACCACATGGGCCAATCTCTATACTGCAAAACATAAAATGAAAAATAAAGCAAGCAAAAAAACAAACGCAAATCTGTTTCCTGAAAACCCTATGAAGATATGGAGTGAGGGCAGGCTAGAGATCCACAGCCTTGTCTGCGTTACGCAGGTTCTTTTCAACTGAGCTCTATCAACCCACAAAACATTTGAACACATCCAAAATAAATAGAAACATACGACTATTGTATTGGAAAGCTTGATAAAACCAATATCAGAGTCTCTCAAATGATGCATATTCAATGCAATCTTCCCCCAAACCTCCAAATCCTGACAGATCATTTTGTATAAATTGTTAATGTGTTTAGATAATTGTTCATTGTTTAGATTCATGAGTGAAAGACTCAAACCAACATGAAGAAAAAAAAATTTGCAAAACTGACACGAGATAATTTAAGACTTACCCTAAGTCTATATTGTGATATGAGAATGAGAACACATGAGTGTAACAACATTGTCTGCCTAGAAAAAGACTCATATTTGAGTAAATGATGGAATTGACAAATGCTGCCAAGGCTATTCAGTTATAAAATAATTTTCTTTCAACATTTAAATGTATAGAAAATAAAATGAACCTCACTATACCTTCCAATGCACAAAAAGTCAAAATGGACATAGATCAGAGTAGAAAAGTTATAATTTTTAAATTCTGAAAAGAATGGCTAGGAGAAAGTCGTTGGGTTTGGGCAAACCGAATCCAAACAAAAACAAATCAGCTATTGTACATAGGAAAATAAATGCCTATACAAATAATGAAATTTTTCATTCTTTAAAGGAAATAGAAAAGGCAATCTAAAAACTGCAAAAAGTATTTGAACAACACATATTTTTAAAAAGACTTAGCAAGGATTTATCTTAGGCAGGTTAAAGTAGAAACAGAAAGAAAAAGAGAGAAGTTTCTTTCTTCCAAGACAGGAAATGAGAGTTTAAAACTTCTGAAAAGAGTGGTTATGCAAGTTTTCACTCCCAACAACAGTGCAGTAGTGTTCCCCTTTGGCTGCATCCCCACCAGAATCTGTTATTAGATTTCTTGATAATGGCCATTATAACTGGGTTGAGGTGGAATCTCAATGTTGTTTTGATTTGCATTTCTTTTATGTCCAGAGATGTTGAGTTTTTCTTCATGTATCTCTTGACTATTCATATTTCCTCTTCAGAAAAGTCTCTCTTTAAGTCTTTAACCCACTTTTTAATGAGGTGATTGTTTCTTTTGAGGTTTGTTTTTGAGGTATATAATTTCTTGAGCTGTAGGTTTATATTAGATATCAGGCCCTGGTCTGTTGTATGCCCAGTGAAGATCTTCTCCCAGTCTGTGGGGTTTCTATGTATCTTGCTAGTTATGTCCTTGCTATGAAAAAGCTATGAAGTTTAATGCAATACCATTTATTGAGCCTTTCATTGATTTGCTGTATTTCTGGGTCTTTATCGAGAAAGTTTCAACCTGTGTCAAGGAGCCCTAGTGTTTCAAGTATTCTTTTCTGTAATATTTTTAGGGTATCTGTCTTATTTTGAGGTCTTTGATCCATTTGGAAGTGATTCTGGTGCAAGAGGATATGTAAGTTACTTTTGTACACAAATTTGGCCAATTCTGCCAGCACTATTTGTTGAAGAGGATATACTTCTTCTATCCTATTGTTTTGGCTCCCTTGTCAAAGATCAGGTGGTTATAGTTCTGTGGGTTTTTTTTCTGGGTCTTCAGTTCTATTCCACTGATATCATGGCCTGTTCTTGTGCCTGAACTAAGCTGTTTGTATTACTATGGTTTTATAATAGAGTTTGATGTTTGGTAGTGATATTCCTTCAGCATTTGGATTATTTTTGCTATTCATTCTCTTTTATTGTTCCATTTGTATTTTTGGATAGCTTCTTCTCTTTTATTAAAGAAAGAGGTTAGGATCTTGATGAGTATCACATTCAATTTGTATATAGCCTTTGGCATTTCCTCCAAAGACTAAACATAGAGTTTTCCTATGATCCAGTAATCCCAGTTCTGGGCATTTACCTAGATGTTCACAAACAAGGCCACACTAAAGCTACCAGGACAACCATGTTCTTTGCAGAATTATTTACCATAGTGAAGATATGGAACCAAACCAGATAACACTCAGTAGATCAAGAAGATGTTGCATATATACCCACTGGAATTCTATTCCTCCATCAGAAATGAGGCACACTGCCTCATTCATAAGGAAATTGAAAAACCTGGACTAAATTATATTAAGTGAAGTAAGTCATACCTAGAGAAAAATGGTTACATAGTTTCCCTCATTTGTAAGAACTAGAATATATCTATGATATTCTTAAGAGGGGATCTCAACAACTCAACTGCTTAATACATAAGACCATATATTGAAGTATACCAATGTGAACTCCAAGATATGGAAACAGAGGTTCTTATTATGTACTGTACTTAGCTTTTTTAAAATTTAATTTTTAGTTCTTCCTTTCTTTTTCTTCCATCTGTCTTAATCTTCTGTACCTGTGTCTTGTATATAAGATTATTCATCCAGGGGAAGGAAAGGGAAACACAGAAACAGCAGGCTAAATACAACAATGATACTTAACAATAAGTTGGATATCAAACTTATAACTTGGGGAGGTGGAGAGAGGTTAGTAGGAGAAAATGAAGGATGGGGTATGAGTGTTTAAAAACAAATGCAACCATCACCTTACTTATGCAATTGTAATCCCCCTGATCATCACATTTCCTATTTAAAAAATCTTAAAACATTTGAAGAATCTTATTTGATGAGCACTAACATTCAAAATATATTAAAATCTTAAAACACAGTCATGAGGGGAAACAAACTGTCATGTTATTTAAGAAGATACTTAAAAATATATAGTTGCAAATATACATACAGAATCATGATTAATGGTCTTCTAAAACTCAGAAATGATAACCATCTGTGTTAGTACACTTACCTTTAAGGTCCAGAAGAATGTGGCACCTGTAATGGGTTCAGATCAAATAATTAGCACTGGCCATGAGAGGCCATGAAAGACATCCTAGGATTAAATATGAAATGGCTATAGCATATTGTCATTGGATGCTGTCTTCAATGAGTTCATATCAGTAGGCTGAGTTTAGGAAATAGCATCTAGCTAGCAAATATTAGCACATAGAAACTAGCTAAAAGAATTTAGGAAGGTAGGAGCACTGGTTGACATTTCAGTTACCTTCACCCACATGCGGAGAAGGATAATTTTAAACTGTTTTAAATAATGTAGTGATGTGCACCGATACTTTCTTAAAATACCTTGCTTTTCCATTATTGACATTATTTTAAAGCATTTTAGAATGTTCTTCTTAATATTCTAATAAAAACTCCTACTCTTGGAGTCCCACATTCATATTAAGAAAGACTCCAGGGAGGTTCTATTTATGTAATGCTTTTAAAATACATACTTTTAAAATTATTTGAATCACACACACACACAAACACAGGATTCAATGTGGAAATTCAGTACAGGTGCACAGTGAACACTAACCAAATCAGAGGACTGGTATACCCCCAATCTTAAACACTTATTATTTCCTTGTCCTGTTCAAAATCCTTTCGGAACTTATTTTGAATTAATTTTTTTTAGAAAGAAGCTTAACAGCACTTCCTTGACCACACTTCATGTACAACAAAATGTTGATTTAATGAGTCAATATGGGTTCTAAGAACTTTAATTCAAGCCTAGACATGTGTAAGATTCTTTGCCCAACCTACTTTCATGGTATATTTGATTTCTGGGCTTTAGGAAGTATACACAAGCAATAATTTGGTACATAAGAATTCATTGAGTATAGGAAAGCAATGTGATTTCTTTTAAACACCTCAGAAGTTTACATTTCCCATGTCTTTCTCCCTTAAGGATTTAAAGGACAATAAGTGAAACATTTTTATTCTATGAATAGGTATCAACTCATGGAAAATTAGTCATTTCCTGATATTTTTTATCTAAATATCAAGATAAAATCTAATGAAAATTATAAGAGAAGTATCTAAAGTTAAAATTCCAACAAACCAAATAATCCGTTCATTTTTATCCATCCCAAGGTTATTTCTACAACCTTCTCAGACTCCCTACTTTCCTTGGCCTTGAACACCACTGAGCTCATATTTATCATTTATGCACTTTTAGAGTAAATGAATAATAAATGTACATTTAGAGCATAGTTATAATTTTTCATGTTTCAAACGTTTTCAGAGTTGGGTTCATCCATTACAAGGTGTGCCTTCTATCATACAAAAACTAATTTTGTGACTTATTTCACAGCTGTATTGACAATAGATTACTTTCCATTGTTAAATGGTATTCCACAGAATAGATACAATTTTCCTTTCTAAAAATATTTATTTTTATTTTAAAGAGGAATTATGGTTTCATAAGTCAGATAAAGAGTACATTTCTTTTTGAGCAATATCACCTCTTCTTTTGCTCTCTCTTATTTTTCCCATTTGTCACAACCATAAGTTGTGTAGTTCATTTTCAACATAATGTCTAATGAGTATCATCGCTGCATTTGTTCATTCTTTGTCTCATTATTTTTTCTTCCTCCTCCCCCTTCCAAAGATAGATGAATAAACAATCAAGATAAAAGGAAATATAAACAGAAAACTCTTGTTTCCATTCATGGAGTCCATTTTGATAAATACCATTTTATATGATAATATGTGCATAGGTATTGAGCCCTGTGATCATCTTCTAAGAATATCCTCCCTTGGTCTCTCTGTGTTAATTCCTAGAGACCTGCATAAATTATCATGTCTCAGTGTATTGTTTTTTCTTTAACCATCCAGAATGTTTGCTTGAACATTTACAATTACATTCTAGTTACTACAAATGAGGGAAGTAATGCAAACTATGTTTCCTTGGGTCTGGTTTACTAGGAAATAAAGTTTCTATATTCAGTTATTGGACATTTGGCATAAAAATTTTATGAAGATAATTCTCTTTGTTTTAAAAGATATCTAGAAGTAGAATCACTAGAGTGTAAGATATGTGTATTTTGAAAATTATTTTCTTATTCATTATAGAAAAAAATCATATCATCTATATCTTTTATTTCTTTTTGGTTCCTTTTCATATTTTAAAATTTATTCATTTAATCTTAAAGCATTTGTACAAAAGGAGTTACCATTTAACAAATCAATTTATGAGTACAATGCATCATGATCAACATCATTCCCACCTTACTCACCCATCTGTTCTCTTACTTTATTTAAATTTTGTATGATATACATTGAATTCTTGACTTTATTCTTCCCCACTTCTCCTCATTTATCTGCTCTTCTCCCATTAGTACTACTACGCTCTTCCAACTACCCTCACCTTTACAGTAACAGCAATTTCTCAGTTACCAAGAATGTCCCAAATATCTTCTTCTGGATTCATACCTTGAGTTTTATTTTAAGCTAATTCATAAGATACAAATTATGTTACAACAACACTTTATCTATTAATGATGAGTTTTCCAGATATCTTTACTTCATTGAATATCATTCACAAATGCACAAGTGTAGATCACTTTTTGCAAATGAATTCCTATTCAAATGCAAATGAATTCCTGATCCAAATGTCTATCTAAATACCAAAAACACAGGCTGGGAATGCAGCCTATTTCTAGAAAGCTTGCTTAGCATGCATGAAACCCCAGGTTCAATTCCTCAGCACCACCTATACAGAAAAAGCTGGAAGTGGCACTGTGACTCAAGTGGTAAAGTGCTAGCCTTGAGCAAAAAGAAGCCAGAGGCCCTGAGTTCAAGTCCCAGGACTGGCAAATAATAAATAAATAATAAGTAAATAAATAAATACAAAAATCAGAATTTTGATTTCTGTTTTTCTAATGTATACACATTTATTATGAAACTTCAGCTTTCTAAATTTATATTTGTTTTAGAAATTGGTTTACTCATATATGCTCTCAGAAATGCCACACACATTTCAAATTATCTTGTTAATTTATAAAGGGATTTAGTGAGATTTTTGACTGTCACTGAAAAAAATATACAGTTCAATGTGAAGAGAAACTATTAACGATTTCATCTTAACCCTGAATTTCTTCAATTCTAATATTAAGGAGTAATTTTCTTTCTTTTTTTTTCAAATTTTTATTATCAAACTGATATACAGAGAGGTTACAGTTTCATAAGTTAGGCATTGGATACATTTCTTGTACTGTTTGTTACCCTGTCCCTAATACCCTCCTCCCTCCTCCCCCTTTCCCTTTCCCCCCTGAGGTGTTCAGTTCACTTTCTCCGACCATTTTGCAAGTATTGCTTTTGTAGTTGTTTGTCTTTTTTTACCCTGTGTCTCTCAATTTTGGTATTCCCTTTCAATTTCCTACTTCTAATACCAGTATACACAGTTTCCAAAATACTCACATACAATTACAGAGAAAGTGTAGGTACAACCACTGGAAGGTGATACAAGAACATCATCAATAATAGAAGCTACAGATACACATGGGACGTTGAAAGTAGTTACAACTGTGATATAACAATCGTTATAATTTTCTGCTCATTTTGGAACTTGAAAATTTATCCTAACTGTATTTCATATAAACTTATTCAAAGTTTTCATTTTATGTAACTTTTATTTGATATTTATACTTTGACATAGAAATTTGAACCTGTCAAATTTATATTAGATCTCTTCTATCTAGTACATTATATCTCTTTAATCTAACAATTATTTGAAATAGATCCTTGAAATAGTCCAAACCTTATTTATATTTTTAAGAGTTGGATTGCTTTATTTTACTCTTCAATCCTCTCTCTCTTCTCTCTTTTTCTCTCTCACTTTTGTTCTCTCCTTGAATTTTAGAGTTATATAGCAGTGGTTATCAGAAACAGAGAAACATTCAGATGTGTATTTTTGTCTTGTTCTTGGATTTTAGGGACATTTTTCATATTTTTTGTTCAAGCATACTATGAAATCTAGGGTTTTTAAAATTTAACTTCTGTTTATGGATTTAAAAGAATAATTTTCTTTTCCTAATTTAAGGTAAATTTAAGACAAGTGCTTAATCTGCATTTTCAAATATTTCAAAGGTGACGAAGAATCTAGGAAAATGTCACTTTTTTCATTAATTTTGTTAATATAATGACATTAACTGATTGTTTCAAAGATAAAACAGTTTAAGATAAAATTTACTTGGTCTGTTTTATGTATTTAATTCTAATTTTGAATTTTTTCTGGCAAAATTTATATTTTCTCAATATTCTCATACTCATGTTAGGATATAGTTTTTTACAACATTATTGGATTTAAATTTCATTTGCTAAAAACTACTTTTAAATGTCCAACATTTTTCTAATTCTATTTTTATACTGAGTTTTTATTATTATTTTGTATCACTTCAACACGGTTTTCTACAAATACTAACTTCTTATAAAGGCAAATAAATGTTTCTTAAATATAATTAACACACATATTTCCATAATACATACATATATGTATTTGCATGTTGGTAGTTATCATTAGAAGGTTTTTAATTAAATATTTTGCTACTATAAACTAAAAAAGTAATTTTATAATATTGCCATTTTGTCAAACATAACATGCGTTTTTTAAAGTTATAGTGAAATACTGAGATAGAGTTTGACACTACAACACTTTAGAGTATTTTCTATAATAGTAAGTAAGCCATTTGCTAGGCAAAAGTTACAGAAATCTTGGCATGGGAGTAATAGAAAACAGCATGGGGTTGTACTTAGGTGAAATTGAAATTAATTTTCACAGTTTAGTTGCTGGGTGGTCTCAGATGACATGACTGTTTAATCTTAGCTAGTGCAGGTGTGAAAGTCATAATATGAAAACTGACACATTCAAATAGAAAAGGAGACAATATTATAATTAGGCTTCTGGTTCATAGTAAAGTGTGAAAGCAAAGATTTTCTACACAATCTCCCTGAATTGTAGAAAAATGACAGAACTTTCTCTAAGATAACACTGTTTCTTTTTCCAAGTTTTTGTAGCCAAAGCTTTTCAAGGTTGTTGTTTATGATCAAAAAGTTCCATTTCAAAATGCCTGAAATAAACTTTCAAATCATCCTTCTGGTGGAAATATGCATAATTCTGTGGTTCGAAATCCTCATGTTTCATTGGGAATGGTTAGTTTTAATTAGAGCACACTCTGTGCACTTTCCAATGTAATTAAGCTCTAAGTCTCAAAAAATGTGATAAGCATGTAGTTAGCGGAGGAAATGTATGCCATTAGACACTGTTAGTCAGTCCTTATACCAAACTGCTCAGCATGACATTTATAATCAATAACATGCATTGATTGATATCATCTAAATTGAATTCAACACATATATAAGTGTATTATAGTTCCCTTCATGGGCAATATATTATGTACATTATAGACATGTCTTATGTATAGGGGAAAACATTGTGGCAGTACTTTATGGGGAGGAAGAATTTCATGACTGTATTGGTTTCTTCTTTATGTTCATAGTATTATTATCTAATTGCAAATACTTATTCCATTAATGACAACTACAGATTCATGAAGCTGTAAATTAAAAAAAATCACACTTAAAGATAAACATTTCAGACTTTTTTTGACAATATAGAACCTATGAAAAATGCTTACTGTAATATCTGTAACTGTAACTCATCTTTTGTTGAATTTCTGTGAACTCTCTCTTAGAAAGTGCTACGACTATTAGTTTGGTTCATGTGTGCATTTATACATTTAAATAATTATATCTATTATGCCTATCTGTCCATGAATGTCTTTCAGTGACAAGTTGTTCTCTTGGATCAGGGTTGCTGAGCCCAGTTCATTGTTGCCAGTTAAACATGTATTACTGCATTATATAGCAAGATTATATATATATGTATATATATATACATATATATACATATATATATAATTTTTATCAGTCATGGGGCTTGAACTTAGAGCTTTGATGCTGTCCCTGAGCTCTTTTGCTCAAGGCTAGTAGTACTCTGCCACTTTGACCAACAGTGCCTGTGGAAGGTTTCGGTTGTTACTTGGAGATAAGAGTCTCACTGTGACTTTTTTTTTCCTCAGCTGGCTTCAAGCCACTACCCTAAGATCTCAACTTCTTGAGTCGCTGTGAATACAGGCATGAGCCACTGGTGTCCAGCAAAATAGATTTTGTTTTTGCCAGTAATTCATTAAGTCTTAATTTTATGAAACCTGAAAACAAAAAGACATATTGAAACTTTCAGGGTAAAATCTTCTACTATGTAAAATCATCATTAGAGGTATTGAAATGAAATTGATTCTGAGATATTTATCTCTGTTATATTTTATATTTCTTAGGGCTAAAGTATAAACACATTCTTAATAAACATACAAGCTAAAACTCAGAAAAGTGATACTTGAATATGAATCAGTTTCAGAGACACTTCTGAGTAATAGAAGTCAGAAGAAAAGTAAAATTAGTTACTTACTTATGTTTCCTTCCACATTCAATGTTTATTTATCAAAAAGACCATTGTTTCTGGGAATTTTATGGATAAATTAACGCTGCATTCTAACTTGAGTCAAATTATATGAAAATGTACATTTGAAAACTGTAAAATTTTAATGCTGTTCTTGAATTCTATGTTTTATACACAGATCAGGAAAGTTTGTTTTATTTTTTATCACCAAAACATAGTGGAGGAAAAACAACCCTATTCAGTGCTAAGGAAAGTAAAATTTTATAAACTACCTTATTAAGTGCTATGGAAAGTAATTAATTAATTGAATGATGGTATATTCGTCAGTATGAATTGTTTCTAACTTTGAAAAAAATCCAAATTAATTTCTCAAACAGTGTGTTCATGCTTGTTTGTTTTTAATATGTAGGCTATCTCAAAGATGGCTGAGTATAACACTTTTTATTCAATTACAAGTACATTTCACACATTATTTTCCTGGATTTTAAACAGATATCTAATTTTAAGCCTCCCAGTTACTAAACTTAAGTAAAATAAATTTTATTAATAATCCCACCAGGAATGCTGTTGCTCTTTTATTGCAAGTTATTTTCCTCCTTTGTAAAGAAATAACTAAAGTAATAAGTTGAGACAATACAAGAAAATGTAGATACTTCGAAGCTCACCACAAATAATTTCACCACAAATACACTGAACATGAATTTGAAAGATACAGAGGATTTTCTAAAGCTTGATACTGGTGAATAAAGTGGTACGGTGACTAGTACTATTTAAAAGTGTATTCACATACTGCATGTTCATCAATGAACTTACAAATTGTGAAGCCACTCTTAAAGCAATTCCAAAGTGCCTTACATAATATTCTCTTCATTTCTTCATAACTCTGCTTGCTCAAAATCATAGCAGGGATACACATAATTGCAGCTTATGAGTAAGTGAAATGAATGAAAATTATTCCAATAAGGAGTAGGAGGGAGGCAGAAGGTGCCGGACCCAGCCTCACTCACATAGGAGAGCTCATGGCCATGGAGGTGGAGTCCAAAAGGCTGGACCAGGAGCCCTGGGAAGTAGGAGGGCAAGAGGAAGACAAGGAAGAAGGGCCAACATCTGCCTATCTGAGCCAGGCCACAGAGGTCATCATCACCCAGGCCCTTTGGAATCTACCCTGCAGGCCCCAGGGCCACCGAGATGGCGTGCATATCCTGCTTCAGGTAATGCCCAGTGACCCATCCCCTGCCGGGGGGGGGGGGGGGGGGGCGGGGGGGGCAGGGGCGGGGAAGGTGTAAAGAAACGGGCTGCCGAATACCTAAAGCGGGCGGAGGAGATCCTTCATGGGCACCTGTCCTAGGTACCACCCTGAGGGAGGGGGAACTTCCTGGAATGCCAGCTCCAGCACTGCCAGCCTCCCTCTTCTCTCTGCAGAGCCTGACCCAAATTACTGCTCCTATAACCCCAGGGATTACATATCTGGATGTAACTGGACTAAGGATGAAGAAATAATGACTTCTCAGCTTCCAGCCTGCTTCGTTGGAATCAAATTCACACTTCTGATTCTGCCTGTCTCCATGCCCATGTTGTCAGCAGCAGCTCTGGGTACAAAATATCAGTTTACCCATCTGAAATGGGGGTCTGCAACCTGTAGCCTACAGCCAGATTTGGCCCACTGCCTTTTTTTAAAAAAAATAAGGCTCATGAACTAGAATTGATTTTTTTACATTTTGTAAAGGGTTTTAAAAAAGAATCAAGAGTATGATTCTGTGGCAAGTGAAAAATAATACAAAATTTAAGTGTTATGAATGAAAAATGGTCAAAATATAAAAAAAGGAGTAGGAGGGAAAATTTAAGGATACCTCAAAAGTTAACACATTGCCATATAAAATATTAATTATACTGTTAGTTGAGAGTTGGTTTATTGCTTGCAACTGTGTCATTCCCATTTTTAAAATATATAACCACTACACTAATAGAAGGCATTAATGGAATCACAAAATAGAATTAAAATAAAAAAGAACAAGAACAAAGACTGGAAAACAAAAAAGAAGATAAAACAACTGTCTCAGTAAGTATGTAAACTGTCACTGGTATAAATATGATAATGTAAAGAGAATTCAAAATGGATCTTTCAAGAAATAAAATAAACTCAACAAAATCGGCATAGACTAATGGTTACCAGACGCAAGGAGTGGTGGAAAGGAACAAATGTTGATCTAGGGGTGTGATGTTATTTAAATAGGAAGAATACAATTGTGAGGGATATTACCCACCCAATGTGAAGACAGGTAACAGTAGTAAAGCATGTGTTTCACAAATTTTGACAGTAAAATTTATGTTTTCACTACAAAATAAGCATATGAGTTCACAAGTACACTAACTGGATAGATCGAATCAATTCACAATATATGTATATGGCAGAGCATTGCACACACATATACACTCACACACACAGATTATCTGTTTGCCAAACACACACAGGCATCCAAACTGTGCAACTATTGGTGACTTATAACAAACCAATTTAAGAACAGAATACTGATAGATTATAAGTGAGATATCAAAGAAGGATATAGCATGCTACTTCTTATCAAAGCAAAGTTGGAGTACTGTTGTTAATTATAGACAATGATGTTTTATTTTTTTATTTTTTATTTTTTTTTGCCAGTCCTGGGGCTTGGACTCAGGGCCTGAGCACTGTCCCTGGCTTCTTTTTGCTCAAGGCTAGCACTCTACCACTTGAGCCACAGTGCCACTTCTGGCCATTTTCTGTATATGTGGTGCTGGGGAATCGAACCCAGGGCCTCATGTATATGAGGCAGGCACTCTTGCCACTAGGCCATATCCCCAGCCCCCGACAATGATGTTTTAGAGCAAGAAAATTTTAAGAAATTGAACAAGTTAACTGTTTCCCATAAAGTGGACTAATTTCCATGTTCATTTTATAATCAGCAATGTATACAGACCCAAGATAAATAGTTTATATGTATGTATATATTATTTTTAAAAGTCCATAGAATATACAATACATATAATTTATTATATTATGATATTATATAAGTTTATTATTATACACATATAGGTTATTGTGATATGTTATGCAACTTATAGATATTATATCATAATAAATCAAACAAACAGTGAGAATCAAGTGAGCAGAGATAGAAAAATCCAGTATTGTAGTTAGAAACTTCAACATCAATCTACCAGGATTATTCAGGAAGAATATCCACATCCTTTCTGAAGTGCATTAAAAAATGACACCAATTGGATCTAATGCTATTATCTAACATTGACAAAGAAGATTGATAACAAGCGTATTAAAATATGCTATATATGATGTATCATTAGGAAACTACAAGTAAAAGTATCAGTGTAATACCACCAAAGTGTAGTCTTAGAATGGATGAAACCCCAAACACGGACAACACCAATTTTTGCCCTGAGGAGCAACAACTACTTTGCTTCATTGTTGATGCAAAGGCAAGTGATGCAGTGATATTTAAAGACACTGGCAGTGTCTTGAACAGCTAAAGTCTTGCCATATGTTCCAGCCATCACATTTCTTGGTATTTACCCAAATGAGTTGAAAACTTGTGTCCACACAAAAACTGGCACCCAAATGTTTAAGAAGCTCAATTCAAAATTGCCCAAACTCGGACACAAACAACAGTGCCTCTCAAAAGGTGAATGAATAACCAAATTGTAGTGCATTCGTGCTCCGGAATGTATTTATGGAGGAAGAAGCAAACTATCCAAAACATTACATGAAGGAACCTTAAAAGTACATGTTTTGTGTAGAAGAGTCCATTAGGAAAAGGATAAAATAAATTAAGTGTGATTTCAACTATATGACCTCAGGGGAAAGAGAAAAATCAGGAGAGAATATAAAGATTATTGGCTACTGGGTGCTTTGACAGAGGGAAGAAAGAACATAAGGAGACTAGAATAATTTTAGGGCAGGTAATTGATACAGACTTTGTTGACATTTCAGAAGTATGATCTTATGTTATCCCCAAATTGTAAAGCATGATATGCACACATTGTATAAACTATAAGTTGCAGTTAGTAGTAATGTATAAATACTGGTTTACCTATTGTATATATCACATTAATGAAAGATGTGAATCAGTCTGGGAGTTTGATTTAGTGTTAGAGTGCTTGCCTAGCATTCATGAAGTCCTGGGTTTAATTCCTCACCACCACAAAAACAGAAAAGGCCAGAAGTGGCTCTGTGGCTCAAGAGGTACAATGCTTGCTAGTTTTGAGCAGAAAGAAGATAGGGACAATGTTCAGGCCCTGAGTTCAAGCTCCAGGACTGGCAAAAACATAATAATAAAAAGAAATAAAGTAAAAAAAAAGAAGATAGTAATCAGAAAAATTCTGTGTGGGTGAGGTGGGCGATATTGAAGTACTATTCTATGAGGTCTCTATTCTTTACTGAAAATTTAACAGTCCTCTGAAAATAGAAACCTATGGATAGAAATCTGGTCTTTTCTCTATATTGATCTGGATACTTCAGTAATACTATAGTAACACACAGCTAAAATTAACATCCCACAGTAGAGATAAAGATAACAGCTATTAGTTAATAAGTTTATGGTAAACTGATCTAACATAAAGATCTTCAAGTACCATATACTTCATATTTTCCCATTTGGAGCACATGTAATTGTTTTTTTAAATAGCAATGAGTTCACTATCTGCTGAAAGGATACTTCAATGGAAGCAAAATAAGTGTATAAAGGAATCTTTTAACTTCAAATGTTCCCATCTAGAGTCCTATTCCTTCCTGTCCCCACCCGCAACAACTGGAAACTTGCTTTATGATATCACAGACTTCCTACCTTTCTTACCTCAGCAGGGAGCATCACATAAAAGAGAAGCTTGAAAGGGTAATGGCATTCACTGCATTACTAATCTATTCTTTCAACCACTGATTAGCATTGAAATTGATTTTGAACTTCTTATAACTGAAATGACATTAATCTAGCATTTGCTGTGAGAAACATAACACCTATTTCATGTTAGCAGGTGATGACACATCATTAATTTGATAACTTGATGGTTCTACCTCTTTACAAACCATCAAAAATATTAGTTCAAAAAAGCTCTATACGAGAAAGTAACTATGTCTGTGAATACCAAAGCCTAAAGAAGTCCTTTGTTAGTTTTACACACAATATTCAGATTAGGTAATATCAGTATCATTTTCACAACTCCCAGATTCTCAAAACTAGCTCAGTGTGAAAGTCACTATGAATACATACCCAGAGATTCTGATTTACTTGATCAGGCATGAGACCAACATAAGAGCATGCTGTCATGTACTGACTTGACACAGGCACAACCACTTCCAAAACTCTTAGCAAAAATAAGCTTTTTATTTTAAAGTAGATTCATTTTAGATATGTTACAATAATGGAAACTACTAACATACACAATTACAAGTACACAAACACAACAGAGCATGATGTTCTGAAATATTTTTTCTGGAAGGGCTCAAGGGAGCTCAAGTAACCAACACATTACCTCAAAGGTTTATAATTTTTTGTCCTAAGAATACTTGAGGTCCATTCACAATGTTTTTGAAAATATAATGTGTTACTATTAATCAGATTGTATTATGTACTATTAACATGGCACTATTGCATCATATTGTGCAATAGGTACCTGTAAATTATTTCTCCTCAAGAGTTTGTATTCTTTGACCAAGATCTCGTCATCCACCAGACACTGCTGCTCAGGATAACTTCACTACTTCCAACATGTACTACTACAGCCCTTTGTATCTGACAGCTAGTGATGGGAGTGAGTTTTGATCAAATATTCAAGTACTGATGCCAAGGTAAACCTACAAGCATTCAGTCCTTCACGTGCATTACAAAGCTGTACATACATAGTGAATATAAATATTAACAAATTTGTTCTTGGCTTACACGAAGAAACGTTGTCCAAGTGAAAAGAAGAGTGATATATATTTATCCTCCTCACATACACAATGCACAATAATTTAATGGTCAAAGCTTGTAACACTTCTCATGGGAACCATTTGTAATCACACAGTTTAAAAATAACAGGACAAACTTTTTTTTTTTTTTTTTTTTTTTGGCCAGTCCTGGGCCTTGGACTCAGGGCCTGAGCACTGTCCCTGGCTTCTTCCCGCTCAAGGCTAGCACTCTGCCACTTGAGCCACAGCGCCGCTTCTGGCCGTTTTCCGTATATGTGGTGCTGGGGAACCGAACCTAGGGCCTCATGTATCCGAGGCAGGCACTCTTGCCACTAGGCTATATCCCCAGCCCAGGACAAACTTTTTTTAATTTCCAAGATTTGGGGAATCTAGAACAATTGGGAAAAAATGAGAAATCTGAGTCTAGCCATTAGGGGAAATAAATTATTTAAATTGTATATTTAATATGTAATAAATTATGTGATTATATGTTTATATATTACATAATTATAAATTATCTAATTATATATTATCTTATATATTATATGATTACATATACAAAATTTATTAAATCTCAAGTCTAGTAGACTTTGGAATTCTAGTAGAAAAATCTCCAATTTGGCTCCTGCTTGAAATTGTATTTTAAATATAAAGTGAGGCTTAGAATTTTTAGTTCTTGTGCCATAATTAGCAAATATATGAAAAAGGTTTCTTCTATGTAGAAGAAACCATGGAAAATAATCATTCTATTTTATCTTAAAAACCCTGGGTAGTGTATATACATTTATCAGAACTGGGGAAGTAAAGAGAACATCAAAATGATGAGACAAAGGGTAAAAGGTGACTTCAATGTAACAGCAATACTTACAAGACAATATGCTGTAAACCAACTGTACAACTTGGGGGACGGGAATTTGGAGAGGTTGGAAGGTAGGCTAAAAATGAGGGAGGAGGTAATAAGTTTGATAAGAAATGTAGTCACTGCCTTATGTATGAAATTGTAACCAATCTGTACATCACTTTGACAATAATTTTAAAAACAACAATGAATAATACTTTCCAAACTGGTGATTCCTATTTTATATCAATTTTGATCTACATTATGGTGTTGCAAGATCCTTATTCCATAATGTTATTTCAACAATATCATTAGAATTTCATTGTATTCTTACTACTCATAAGTACTAACAGCAATGATGAGGTATTTACTACGCAAATACCTATACTTCTATACATTTTCATGTATATATTTTGCAATGAGTCTAACATGGTTCCTGTATTCTAAGAAATTATTATTAACCTACTTAGTGACTGAGGAAACAGCATTGCCCTTGGAAAGTTGAAAGCAGTCATACATCTCATCTGAAGACAGCATTTCTGCTTTTACAGATGGGGTAAGCATCTTTTACAGTCACTCTGAGTGACTTCTGTTTATGTTATTTGCTTTTGTTTAACCTCCTTTCCTTCATTGTGATCTGGATCCCGTAAGTAATAATATATTAAATCTGATGAAAATTCCCTACAGCAATTGGATTATAGAGCATTGTGACTTTCTCTCTACTCCTTCATATCTATTTGCATCTCCTTAGATACCTAATGAAGAAAACCACCTGACACAAAATCAAATGTAGATTAAACTGAGAAGTCAGAGGAAATGAGGATACCTTTGCTATATATACAATGTGCACACTATTCAACAGAGAAATATAATACAGAAAAGATAAAAGTATCATCGGGAAGTTACTTGTTTCATTATGTGAAGGAGATTATTAATACTCCTCTTCTCTGTACACTTACCCTAATTGACCTACCTTTGGAAGGAAAGATTATGAAAGGTAACTGAATGATTTTCCTTGCAGCTTGTGTCCTTACCTCCATACTTTACAGAATCAATTGTCACTTCAGAGGATGAGGGACCAAGATCATTGAATGGCTCAGACACATTGAACCACTCAAGCAACGGGAGTCCCCTTCTGATTTACATATACAGACAAGTGATTAGAAAAGAGACCTCATTCTGCACTCTGTCATTAGAACATCTACCCTTGGTTATGTCTCTGACCTTCAGCTTCTGAAGTGTAAACATGGCATTTTCTCACACAGATTGTGACAAGGTATCTGAAAAGGTCCAAGTAACTGAACTCTGAGACTACATACGAAAGCTAAATTCTTCAAGTACAGAACTCATACTCAAGTCCAGATAGGAAAATTCAAAATTGACTCAAGTTTAAATTTACCTTCTACATTTTACATTTAGTGAGGTTCAATAGTGTTTGAGTTATTGGGTCATTGTAAGTTAAACTAAACGGAAATACCCCATCTGGATCTTTGGCATTGTTTTCAAATAAGAGATACAAGAGTAAAAGAGATTTAAGTAATTGTACAAGATTCTCCAAGAAATTCCAAATGCATCATCGATCAGTTTGATAGACATGTTTTAAATTTTATTCTTCCTATATCAGTAACATTCACCAATGTGTTGTTTTTACAATCTCAGGGAAACACTGACATAGAGTGATGCATATCAATTACTCTGGTAAACTCTTTACCAATTTTGGAAGGGAAAATAGGATACTCAGCATCTATGTATCATTTTATATCTCCAAGATGAACCTAAAAAATTGATGTTTATCTCTTGAATATCCCTCAGTGCTTATCTATGTCACTCATGTACACTCAGTTCCTGAAATCTCATTCTACATTAGAAACAACTCCTGTTCTTCAAGGTCTTTGTCCCTATTCTTCTAATGAGATGACTTCATTCTACTTAATTGGAAACATCTCTTTGCATGACCATTAAAGAAGAATCGTGTAGCTACTCTTGAAAAAGTGTTAGTTTATTCTAACTGCCATCATCCTCTGTTCCTGTATTCTGATTTATCCTACCATGAGTAAATCAAGTAAGCACCTGACACAGTTGTGTAACAATGTTTTGTGGTCTAGTTTATCCTTTGTCTTTCTCCACAGAAAATAGTGCTTTGTTTCTTGTGGTTTGAGGATTGAGCCTGGATTCTTGTCTTTGCAAAGCAAGGGCTGTACCACTGAGATAACTCTGAAACCCACAAATGACAACTTAACCTTAATGTAATGTCTGCACTTTCATGTTTCTGAATATTCTACCAAAAATGCAGAGCCTATAAAATATACCTAACATCTCTGAAAAAATATATACTAGCCAAAATACTACATTCATTAGTACACATTTGCTCTCATGTTCAAAACTGACATTCTAAGAATAAGGATTCTTAAGACTTAGGAACTGTGGTCAGAAATGCCAAAGTAAGTATTGTAATTCAATGTACAAACAATCTGATAGAATTTAAATAAAGAAAGTGAGAGGTTAAGGTAGTGTTATTAATCAACAGACAAGCTGTCAGATAGAATACAAATCCACTGTAATTAATGAAGTATAGAATTGAATACATAGTTTGTGGATGAGAAAGAAGGTGCAAAAGTCAACAGAATTCTAAGGCCCTCTGAAGAAACAAAAGAGACTTCACAACCCAACTATCAAAACACAATGCTAAAGAGAATAGCAGAGAGGGAATACAGCCTTTGCCACCAGGTGAAATAAATCTACTTCTTGTAGCTACTGTGCAAAGAAGTCTTTATCTCTCTATAGGAATTAGATCTGGTGTAAATGACAACCATAATGCCAAGTTCATTGCTTTGGATAGTATTTTATTTTTGACTGAGCATTTTGTCATCACCTAAGCCAAATTAATCAAAGGCAATCTCGGGCTTTCCTCTCCCAGGTTACCCTGAAAATTGTAATCCTTAATAAATACAAGTTCTGTAAGAGATAAGCACAACTTATTTCAATGTGTAATGCTAAAAAAAACATGCTTTTCTGAAAAGGTATTTTATCTAAAATTTTCCCTAGATTTTTTATCTAAAAATTGCAGAATCAATAAAATTAAAATGTCCTAATGCCTAAATTAAAAAATTATTCATTTTCCCACTAAACTGCCAATTTTGTATTCGTTGAGTATGTACTAAATCAGAGAAATTTCAGATGACTAGGCCTTCAACATGGAAAAAAAATTAAACTACTAAAGGACACCTTTATTATTATTATTTTGACATTCCTTTGTCACCTTCAAAGGGGAAATAATGGCAAGGGTCTATGGACCTGCCACTTTCAAAATAAGTAAACTAGTAAAAAAATAATGAAAGATCTCACCAAATAACTTGGGAACTATAAAAGTAGGAAAGCAACAGTAAAAATCTCTGGGAGACAAACGCATACGATGTTTCATTAAAGTTAAAGAAAAATAGAATTCAACAAAAATCTCTGAGGTATGGCCCTGACCTTTAAAAGTTGCTATAAAAGAAATAAAATAAAAACAAGACACTTGCCATTATATATGTGCTCCTCTCTAACACAGACACACACACACACACACACACACACACACACGTGTACAAATAAAAGTACCCAGAAAATAGTTTTCTACTTGCACTGGCAGACGCAATACCCAGAATACTTCAACAGCAGTCTGTTTATTTCCATTGTTTGAAGATCCATTCTGAAAACAAAAGACTATGTACAAATTATACATTACATACCATTTTATATAAATAATATTCATTTATATTCTACTAAAAAGAATGTATTGAAAACTAAGGTGCCTTGTTGGTATATAAAGTGTCAAGTGTATCTGGAATTAAGCCTTGGTTTCCCATGTAGACAAGAGCAACATCCCAAAGCTTGTGGAAGGTGGTGGAGCTCTACTTAATTGTCCCTAAAACATACACATGGGAGCCTTAAGATGCACTATTCACCCTTATTTCTCTTCTAGTCACGAAAGTGGAAAGTGGCTTATTTTATGAAATGACTAATTATACCTCTGGCTTTAGTAGATGTAATAAAAGAAAACCTCCCATGAATTTGTATGCATGGGTTAGGGCAGTGGGTATAGGAGACCACAATGTGCAAATGTTAAGTTTTCTTTTTTTAAAAAAAAACAACACATTTTTTCCTCATAAGCACATTCTATAAAGTGAAACTGGCATAGAATAGTCAGCATCCTAGTCAATCATTTGGAATGATAAGTGGTTGCTTCTGAGATTTTTATATATTTTAAAATCCAGGAATAATATAATGACAACACAAGCCCAGTTATTTTAAACAGTTTTGTGGTTTGTGTTGTCTCTGCGTGTGTGTGTGTGTGTCTTATACTCAAATATACAATATATGTGTTGGATAATTAAGGAAGTTCAAAACAATAAAAAGTGAGAACTGAAATTTAAAAAACAGAAGGTTAAGGCAAAATATTTTCCAAAGCAGTTATTTCTCATGATATAATAGAAATTTGTTATTTATGTTAATTGCAAATTGAAGGGGCACTGATGTCAACTATGGTGCTCTTCATCTTTCACTTGCAAAGATTCTCTAGTGAATTTTCTGTATACCTTTTGAAGTATTTAGTGCTTAATAAAAATTGTTCTTTTCTCCCATTCTCCCACCTTTACCCCTTCCTAATTCCCTTCCCACCCCACAGGTTGTACAGTTAGTGTACAGCATATTGTCTTGTAAGTATTTCTGTTTCATTGGCTCATATTTTACCCTTTTTCTCTCTCTTTTGATTAAGGTGGAAGAAAAATGAGAGATGAGATACCAAGTTTGACAAAAAATATACTCACTGCCTTAAGAATGTAACTGTAACCCCTCTGTACATCACCTTGAAAATAAAAATAAAAGAAAAAAACCAGAAGAATGCTTTGGTTTAGGGTCAAAGATAATTTGCAAAGAGAAGTTTAACAAAACTCTGTAGCCATATTTCTATGATAAGATCAAATAAACTATCTTTAGGAATACTCAGAAAAAACATACATGTTATAAGTTCTATTTTGGACCACAAATATAAACCAATATTTTATTTTTTCATATTGGATGAATGAAATCTAAGTGAAGGCTGGGAAGATGAAATGCGATGTAATGTCAAGGATGCAGTTAGGAAGCAGAAGTAGTGAATTCTACTATCTTTCACCTTTTGTTCTGTTTAAGTCTTCAAAGATTGGGATGTGTCCATTCTCATTAGGGAAGGTAAATCTACCCACTCTACAGATTAAAATTCTATTTTTATCCTAGTACACTCTTGCAGATAAAACTGAAAATCATGTTCAATTTGAGTACCACCCACATGGCCAGTTAAATTGACTCATCCATTGTAGTTCCTTCCTTGGAGGTAGTCCTGGTAGTCCTGGGGGTGGAGCACGAGAGTGGTGGGTAAGGCAACAGAGTCACAATGCAGGCACCAGAGATAGGTCTCAAGGAGCAAGTCTACTTTATTCCAGAAGCACAGCAGCCTATACACATTTTTTTCAACTAATTGCAATACCCTTCTCACCCTAGCAACCCAATGTAACCTATTACCTTAAAGGTTAAGTTGTTTACCAGGTTCTTTGGTTCAGTTCTCAAGAATGAAGTGTGGAGATACCTGATGTGTCGGAGCTTGAGTCCCAGGACAAACAACACAATGTTCTGCGTGGTCTTATGTGCTCAGTGTGCTGTCATGCCCATGTCCCTTAGGGCAGTGGCATCCACTCCAAGGCCAAGCTTGCCTCCCACAATTCATCAGATTCATTGTTCTAATTTTGCTCATTGGGAGCTTTGATTTCAGGTGGCTATTTGCCCCTTTAGCATGCATTCACCAATATATGCTTTTTTTTTCTTAATAGCATCTTCTCTTTTTTTTTATATGATGACAAACTCCAGGTTTATTTTCTGTATTTCCTGTCCCAATCCTAGAACAACCAAGTTCTTTATTTTCACTTTATCATATTAGTAACACTGATAGAGCGAAGTGTTTATTGCTAAGTGGATTATAGTTGCTTTTATAGCCACTATTTACCACAGCAATATGTAGATAGATGCATGTAAATATTTACCTATATAATTATTGGTATTTATAATAAGCTGAATATGAGTTCATTTCAATGCCTCCATCATATGATTCATCACCACATGTATCCTTTTCATCTTTTTTGCTTGCCTGTAAATTGTCATTCCAACAAAAAGAACCCTGTCCACTATCACCCAGCTCTCACATTCATATTTCAGAATCAGGATTGTAGATTCATGCACTAATGAGAAATGACTTATCTATTAGAGTATATGAAATCCTTTTGTTTTTAGTATTAGACTGTACAAGTATCCAAAATAACATATGTCCCTACATTTTCTCATTTCCCCATTCAGTGAAGTTATTATATAATTTGTAATAGATCATTTTACAATACTCTGCCTCTTTTCTGGAATCCTCTACTTATAAATCATTTTTAACAGATTCCGTACTTTAACATTCGCATTTCATTCTGATCTTTTCTGTGTGTGCTATGGAAGCTTGAACTCACAACCTCACATTTGCTAGGCATATTCTGCCATTTGAGCCATTCCTTCAGCTTTTTTATCTTTAGTTACTTTTCAGATAGTATCATGTTTCTCTTCAGGGGTAGTCAGAATGCAGTCCTTCATATGCATCACAATAGCTCAGACCACCATCATGACTGGCTTGTTGGTTCAAATGAGATCTCACTTTTTAGCCTAGCTGGTCTCAAACCATGATCCTACCTAAATTTACCTCCTGAATAGATATAATTACAGGTGTATGCCACCATACTTGGGCTTGTTTTTATTTTGATATGCATAATATTTTAATCGATTTATTTATTGTCAAAGTAATGTACAGATGGGTTACTGTTTTATATGTAAGGCAGTATAAGTCATTTTCAAAGACGAATGTATGGTAGTAAGTATTCTAGGAGTTACCATCTCCTAAATATCCCACTGTGGCAAAATGTGGAAAGTTGAATGAGACCCTGGTTTAGAAAACTCATCCTGATCAATTGCACACTTGGATACTGAGACTGCTCTCCCACGTTCTCACAGGGAAGGACTGGGTTTTCTTCAGACATAATGTCTGATGTGCAGTTTGCCATTAGATTGGAGATGTAAGAATTGGGCCATAGCATCCTGGTGCCTTAACAAGTTCTTTCACTTACCAGAAATGCTGACATATGGAATTAGAAATGGGTTGAAATTCTGACATTGCTGTTCAGTTTTGGCCACATATGACAAAAGCATAGAAGCTAGCACATCCTTAATCAGATAGTCCACAGGTCTTCGGGTCACTCTCTAGTAGATCTGGTACTTCAATAATGTTAGAATAATCTGAATAATATTAGTTATTTTTTCTATCCATTGTAGATCAGCCATTTTGACACTAAAATTTATTGGAAGGGTCTTACATAAATCAACTTGTAAAACTAGTACAATAAGCTGTATACCCAAAAAATATTCAAAGGAAAATAATGAACAGTGACCAGCTAGTAACATATGAAGTGATATTGTATTTTTCAATATACTATTAATTTGAATTAATAATAATTCTAAGAATAGAACTATATTCAATAAATAACCTGTGTTCATCTAGTTCATTTGTAACCAAAGGCTATGTGCAGATATAATATATGTGAACATTTCTATTTATGTGTTATACCTATTTATTTCTCATGACTCTTTTCGCTTTATAAACAAAAAAAGACTTAGTTTTTATTGAACTACTCAGAATACCACGCTAACAGAAGAAAAAAATAACATAGATTTTTCCTGCCTAGGACTGTTTCATTATTCCAGACAACACATCGTATTGATCTTCCTCTATTTATTTCTAATTTTGTTGCCACTGATTGAGTTGAGCTTTAAATCTTGTGATGGCTTACATGCTGTTAGGATGCTACATTGCTACCACAAGTACAAGGTAGCAATGTTCTCATTTTAAACTCTAATTTGGTCTTATTTGCAGCAAATTAAGGAGCCTAATGTGGTATTTTAGCTCCAAAAAGCCTTATTATATGTCTTTCTTAAGCCGTCCTCATAGAAAACACAGTGTATGTTCTCAATACAAATTTGGACTTTAGACAGCCTCCAACAGGAGTTGTGACTGGATGTATTAGCATAGAAATTGCTTTGTAATCTAAAAGTATATGTGGCAGTGAACGTGTATCTATGTGCTTATCTTTTAAACTTTCTTTAAAACTTTATGAAATTGAAAATGTGACATGAAAGAAGGTGAACAATACTTCTGTTTGGATGATTTCTTGATACCCAAATACCGAATACTACATTAGAGTAAAATTTTGTTTTAAAGAGATGTCTCATTGAAGACTGAATGTGTGTTTGACTAGAGGCCTGAATCAAAGGGTGGAGTGGCATCCATAGTCTAGAAAGGCAAATGAGAGTTCAAGGCTTTACTTCAAATCCTGGTCATGGCAACAACAACCAAAAAAAACCCTACCAAAAAAGTTATGATTGTTGACATTTGTAAGCTTCAGATATTACTAAGGAAGTTATATAATGAGAAAATAATTGAATGAGAAAGGAGTCTGCTAAGAAAGCCTAGAGTACCACCATTAAGATTTCCATGAGGCTCAGTGTAAAATGTGTTAAAAGTATTCCCCCATCAGAATACTCAATAGAGAAAGTAAACCAAAGTGAGTCTATTTCAGAATTACAGAAAATATTACAGAATTATCTATTTGTGTCTGTGTCTGTGTATAGATAGGTGTTATATACATATTTATATATCAATACATACACATGTAATACAAAATACATATTTAATATCCTTTTAATGTAAAATATAAAGATATCAGTGTCTTCATTCTTTTTTGTACAAGCAAGCAATATTTATATTGATGTAGATGTTTTAAGTACACATGGACTTACTATATTCCTACACAGACAAATAGTACGTACTGATAAAAATCCAAACACATTCTTATCCATACACCTCCACTTTACAATAATCATTTTCAGCTTTCTTTGTTTTTTTAATAGAGAAAGTAATAAGAAATGTGAAAAGGAGCATGTAATTCTTTTCTTTCTATGTCGACTCTTTACATAATATGAATGTCCATGAGTGATAATATACAGAATTTACCGAGGACTTTAGTAAAGGAAAACAAGATATAAAGCCATACAGGTTAAAATCTCCCTTGTCCAGTCTGTATTCAGAAATCATAGAGATTTATTTTCAGGTGTATAGATTCAAATTTCTCCTAAATTTTTAACTGAGTATATGTATCATATCTTCTTCATTTGTAGTATTTGTTAATTTCCATTGGACATACTGGTTGGGCCTTTGCACTTAATAAGTAGGTAAGCTTAATTGAGCTCTTTCTCCAACACCATTTCACACTGGTTATTAACAAAGTAGGGTCCTACTTTGGTTATTTTGTGTCCTGACCCCCCTAAGCTGTGATCTTCTTGCTTGCAACTCCCTCTGTCACTAAGAAAAATAGTTATGTGTCACTGAGCCACCCATAATGCTTTGCTACATCTGGAATAACAGGTGTATACTATTTTGGCAGTCAATTGCTAGACATGGAATTCCTTCAACTTTTCAACTTACACTTGTTTTTGTTGTTGCTATTGGTCATAGGGCTTGAAGTCAGGGCCTGGGCACTGTACCTTCGAGCTTGTTTTGCTTAAGGCTAGCACTTAAAAAAAAACTGTGAGCCACACTGCTACTTCTGATTTTCAGGTGGTTCATTGGAGGAAAGAGTCTCAGGGACTTTCCTGATGGCTTTGAACTCAGTCCTTAGTCTCAGCCTCTTGAGTAGCTAGGATTACAGGAGTGAGCCACCATCTTGCCTTGCCCTCAATTTTATGCACATGCTGACTTCAAGTGCAAGTGGCATGAGCCACTGAATTTGACTTCATTTTTGTTCTTAAAAGTAGCTCATTTATTGATAGAATAAATTTATTGTGATTGATAATATTACAAAAATCCTACTTTCTATATCTTCATTTTAAGAAATAAAGAAGTTTGTTAATATTGCTATAGTTATACTTTAATAACCTCATAAACAAACATTATCACACATTTCTTAAAGAAAAATGATAAACAAAATTTGTGTTAAAAGGTAATGCTGGTTGGGGATATGGCCTAGTGGCAAGAGTGCTTGCCTCGTATACATGAGGCCCTGGGTTCAATTCCCCAGCACCACATATACAGAAGATGGCCAGAAGGGGCGCTGTGGCCCAAGTGGCAGAGTGCTAGCCTTGAGCAAAAAGAAGCCAGGGACAGTGCTCAGGCCCTGAGTCCAAGCCCCAGGACTGGCCAAAACAAAACAAAACAAAACAAAAACCTTGTGGACAACTAAAAGGTAATGCATGACATACAACTTTAAGTCTTCTCACACTTCTGAAATATGACCACAATGGCAGCCTTAAGTACATGTCTAATTATAGTTGTTAGAAGTGAAGTCTTGAGATAAACGTAAACTGAATTATTTTTGTTGTTATATCACTTTTATTTTTTATCTCTAGGTTTGTAGATAGTACTACTATCTATGTTATCTGCAGTACTATGTTATTTGCAATACCCTTTCAAGCTCATGAACATCTATGTAGGAATTACCCACCAATTAGTAAGTACTAGAAAGTTAGGTCAGTAAAATTGGAAGCTGTGATATATTACAAAAGCAATTGTGTAATTATTGTCAACACTAGGCTAGTGGCTTAATTTTTTGCTCAATCTATAAGTGAGAAGGGATATTGCACATTGAACAAAAGGTTTATAGTTGTACATTCTGTGTACAAATAAAAACATAGGTTTGAAATATGTGACAGAATTATGGACAACTTATATTTTGCATGCACTTTGTTAAAAGAAGATAAATCATAATATCACATTATACAAGCAATGTGTTCTTGGCTGTTACATTTTAGTATAACCATGTGTGCTAATTGTCATTTTGAAAAAGGTAGTCAAAATAGAAAAACATTTAATATAGGATTAAATGAATAATCGTACATAAATGTAACTCTGATATCTCCTAATGAAATGGATGCACCATGTCGCCTTTAAAACATATGGCTATGCTTTTCAAAGATTTTCCAGCACACTTGTGCATTTTTCTAAGTAGGCCAAGTCCTCATGAAATTTCATATTCCCAAATAAATACCTGCATGGATACGGAATGTTCAATTTTTGGAACAGATATATTTAGAGAAAAGGTAGAAATTGGAGTCAGTAGAGAACTTTAGTTACCTTCTGATTTATTTAAGCTTTGCTTTGATTACTCTTAGAAACATAACTTCTATTTTTCAAGGAAAGATGTGCATGCATTTCTTTTGGGCCTAGATTGTCAATTTCAACATGACTCAATACTTTGTAGCATAATATATTTATAACATGAAATAATATGCTGAAGTATAATTTCCAATTAAACTAACCTTTATATCATGTGAGAAGATAAAATATGTTTGAAAAAAAACTTGAACTCAGTTTTCTGGCACATTTGCCTAGTGTAAAATCAGGTCTCTCCTTAAAATGATATTCATTCATCTCCATCTTTGCAAAGATATATCAATGACCAAACGATGTACCTAATTCTTAAATTAAAAATATAATTTCAAAGCAATTTTTTCTTGAAACACCCCCTATATACATATGCATGGCTGACTTTCAAATGACATGAGGAGAGTTCAGTAAACTATTCCAAATATTCAAATAATATGTATAGTATTAATTTACCTCAATAAGAGATACAAAAGTATAAAATATTTGTAAGGTGTATGCTTGATCAGATCTTAAAGATTCCTTCAAGGAAAAATGCAAACTGAGATGGATTGTTTAGAAGCTACCTTGCCTTCTCTTAGTTATACTTCCTATTAATAATTGTAAGTAAAATTTATAAGTGTTTATTGTAATATTCAATGTAGGCTTGTGAATGGGAGTGGAATGCATGCACCTCAATAAAGAAAACATGAAAATATGATGGTACATTCAATATCTACACACATTCATGTGATTGTTAAAAATAATAAATCATAAGAGCAAAATGGGAAGAGCTCATACAATTAGCCACAGCTTAAACCAAAAATCCAGGAACCCAGTCTGTCTTTGCTGAGAAAGTTAAGGACTGTATATTGTTCTATCTGAACTGTTTGGAGGAGCAGATGAAGACAGCAACTGGGACCATATGAAATATCAGAGAAGTTCTGGGTGCCTAACTAAAGTGAGAAACCATATCTGCACTGTCACGTGCTGTTCTGCTTACAGCATACAGCCATGTGGGAGCAGGAGCAGGAGCAGAGTGGCAGATGGTGAATTAAATCAAGGTATAGGAGAGAAATTTAAGCGTAAGGCCCAAGAAGTAAGAAAGGTAGAAATGATAATGAGAGATAGTGACAGAAGAATGAAGTACTGTGGTCCCCTAGAAGACAGAAATGCAATGACATAAGAAGAAGCTGTAGATAAGTTAGGATAAACTAGAGCCAAGCATCCAGCTACTTGGGAGGCATACCTAGGAGAATTGTTGTTCATGGCTAGCCCAGGCAAAAGTTTACAAGGTAGTATACAAATGTGTTAGCACATGTATGATGGAAATTGTGTTTACACCCCCACAGATAATCCAAACTAATTTGTTAATCTTGAAATCTTCCAATTAATCAATCCTAAACATTTTAACCATATGATGGAACTCATACCAGAGCATGATATCTTTTTGTGGAATGGCTTCTCATCTGTCCACACATAACATTTCTAATGATCTGTCCTTCTTGTCATTTTATGTTATGCTAATGGGAAAGTCACGTTATTATTTTTTTTAATATTGTTCTGTAAATAACTTTTCATTTATTCATCAGAGCGGAATTCTACAAGACTTTCAAAACAGATCTCACACCAACACTCCTCAAACTCTTCAGTGAAATAGAGAATAAAAGTCCCACTCTTTAATCCACAAGCTTTACATATACCTAGAAAGATGAATACTCACCAATTCACCAGAGCCTCATTCTCTTTATATCTGATCATTGTAGTTGCTAATTTTCCACTTTTTAAAGGATATATACAAGTTCCAAGTGTTCTTAGAATATCAGGCAAGAGTTAGGAAAGAACTTTTTATTAATCTAATAAATTTCAAATGAAAAATCAGAGTCACATTAAGATTCCAACTTATCCCAATCAGAATGACAATGATCAAGAAAATGAACAACAAATCTTGGCAAAGTTACAGGAATACAAAGTCATTATATACTGTTGGTAGGAACTAGTGAAAAAATTATGGAAATCAGTATTGAATCTCTTTTAAAAAAATCTATAAAGGAATCTAACATGACCCTTAAAACATGCTCTTCTTGTCCTTATATCTGAACAAATGTAAGTCAATAAATATAGCTACATATTTATGTTTATTTTCTCACTGTTCATAATAGTCAAACAGTGGAAACAGACCAGATGTATATATTTATGTGTGTATAAATACATGTGATGGAAACATGTCCTTTGTGGGGAAGTAAATGGAATTAGAAATTACCAGATTGAATGAAATAAACAAAGCTCAAAAAGCCAAATATCATATCTCTATTCTCAATTGTGGAATCTAGGCCTAAAGTATATACAGATTCATAAACATAAAGTCATGTACATTATATAGAGAGAGATCTAAATATTTCTCTATCTATATCTCTATATACCTATCTATATGCAAAATATATTATTTAAATTATGAGACCCTTTAGAGAGATGAAAAGGAGGGAAGAAAGTGAAAAAGAATGATAGAAGATGAATAATTTCCAAGAGCAACTCTATTTGATGCCAGCATAAGGTTCTCAGTGAAAGCTGATCAAGAGACAGATGGGGAAGAGAAAGCAATAGAGAAGATTATTCTGATTAGCTCGAATAGAAACATGTCAGAAATACCTTAGTAAATCTCCTTGGTACAATTAATAATGACTTAAAATGGATGACAGGAAAGTATAACAGACTCTGTTGGGATTAGATAAGAAAAGAGTGAATAAAGAGGGTGAATGAGAATGAATAGAGCCAAAACAGACTAAAAATGAAGAGATTTGGAATGGAACAAAGAATGAAAATAAATCCTACCTCATTCTAAACCACTGACCTTGTTTGCGTTAGACAGCATGCTCAGACACAAGGTGGGATGAGGTATGTTGTTGTCTGGGGTACTTAAGAGAACATTAGAAGTCACAGAACATTAACACTACAAAGAAGCAGCGAGATTTTCATTAATGCAGAGACACTGAAGCTACCATTAAAGTGAAAAACATAATCTAACATGGATAATATGTTTCTCTATGCCTTTTAATCTTAGTACCTTCTCACAGTCCTCTCTTGAAAAAAAAGTCTAAAGTATTAGCTTACTATAAAAACTAAACTAAATAATATAATTATCATACCTATTACATAGAATGGAAATGAGCTCAAAGACAAACTTCATTAATTTGTTGCTTTGTAAAAATGAGTATGTTTTTAGTGTATATTAAGTTTTATCTTTCTGAAAATTACACCATGTTTCCTATAGTCCTAGCCATTATGTATTTAATATAATATAATAATTATATGGTAATAATTATTTCTCTTCAAAGGCTGGTGTTCTCTAAGAACATATTCCCTTATTATTGGTTTCTTTTTTTAAGTGTGTGTGTGTGCGTGTGTGTGTGTTTGCACGTGCGCGCTCCTGCTTGCTTGCTTGCATTTTGGTCCTGAAATGAACTTAATGCCTGAGCTCAGTTCCTGAGCTTTTAGGCTGAAGGCTAGCACAGTACCGCAGGAGCTGCCGCTCCAATTTTAGGTTTTTTGGTAGTTAATTGGAGATAAGAGTCTCTTGGATGTTCCTGACCTGACTGGAATCAAATCACTCACCCAAGCAGCTAGGATTGCAGCCATGATCCAACGGTGCCCATCTATACCATTGCTTTTTTTTAAAAGGATGTCTAATTGACTTCAGCATAATAATTACTGAGAAAACCTTTAGGTAATTTATTTAAATAGTATTGATAGAAATAAAACAGTTTTTAAAAGTTCATACACATATAAAATGTATATTTGCTGTATTTTTTCTATTAAGTGTGATTAAAACAAGAAATTGTATGTTGTCATTTAATACTTCTGGGACTATTTTTCTTCCCCCTTCTTTAATACAAAAACACTTATTACATTTTTTCAAACACATCTACATAGGTTTACCACCTTAGCCTTTAATTACTGTTGATAACACTACCAATGCATCCAAATAAAATAATACTAAATATTGAAGGTCAAGAGAAAGAGGGAGAGAGAGAATGGGAGAGGGACAGAGAGAGAGAAGGAATTTTCAGGTGCTTCTCTTCTAATGAGTCATTTACAGTGGACAATTTCACTACATATTAGTAAAGCTGAAATGTCATACATATATAGTTCAAAGCCACATGACATTCATCTGCTTCTTTCTAAAAATGAATATACATGAGTTATGTGTCAAGTGTTTAAAATTAAAGCTCTTTTCCACTTTGTTGTTATTTCCTTGTTGGCTCTTCTTATTATGATATCCCCCTCCACTCTATTACTTAGAAACATTTACACTACATTTTTAGACAACACAATCATGAGATATTAATTTCATGTTAATCACATTTTATATTATACTTAGCATCTAATATAGTATTATATTTTTGTGTTTATTGAATGACTTTGCAACAAAAAATAAATAGTACTGTGGTAAATGATGGCTAAAAAGTTTTGTCTTGAAAACTTCTACTAATCTGTTACCAAATACCAAAGGAAAGTTTATGAGAACTGTCCAAATCATTTATTTAAATAGCAAACCTTTTGATACTCAGAACTTTGATATTCAGAAGTGCAATCTGAAGAAAATTTCATGGTATGGATAGGGGAAGAAGGCAGCCATAGGTAATACTTCTGGTCATCACAAGGCTTACTATTCCATATTCATTGTTCATTGTTCCTCTCATATTGTCCTAATAATTATGTGATGAGAAGCACCAGTTATCTATTCAACTTAAAAGATTCAGAATGTAGAGATTTGATATATATGCCACTATTCATAATGAGGAGTTAACATTCTTTTTGCGTGACCCATTGAATCAGCCATCTTTTAGGAGTGTTTGTGTGTATGTGTGTGTGTGCACACTCACACGCATACGTGTGCGTGCATGTGTGTACTGTCAGCAAATCTACAAATGTATCCCAATAAAACAATACTAAATATGAAAGGTCACACTTGAACTCCACTTACTGCTTTGGTGTGGTTAATTGGTTATGGTTATAAGAGACTCATGGACTTTCCTGCTCAGACTGTCTTTGAACTGGGATCCTCAGATCTCAACCTCCTATGTAGCAAGAATTACAGGCATGCGCCATAGGTGCCCAGTTGTCTTTCAGGGATTTTATAAGCAGATGCTTTAATAAATTTTCCATACAGATTCCAGGCCCATGTAGTCCTGGGCACTGTGATAAAATACCTGGAAAATCCTCCCTTGGATGCCAGAGTTTTCCATATTTCCTCATCACCTTGAGGTGTCCCATACTTGAAGTACACTTCACCAGTATCCATAGCTTTTATTGAAACAGCCATTAAGCTGGCTACAAATTTACAGTGTAATTCCATTTCATAGAGCTCCATTTCCATCTTTTTTCTAATATTTCTGTAGAAATTTGATAACTGATATCCATTTTTAACACTAAAATATTATAGGTGATATAAGACTCTTCCCTGTTTAACAAATATTCTTACAGTTTTGCAATTGATCTTCCAAGGTTCAAAGTGGTATTTTCTCATCACTTTGCATGCAAAGATATTTTCTTATTAACAATATATATATTAACAATATATATAAACAATATATATACATATATACATACATATACATACATATATACATATATATACATATATATACATACATATATATACATATATATGTATGTATATATATAGATATTCTTTTTTTTTTCTGGTCCTGTGACTTGAATTCAGGGCTCTGGGCATTGTCTCTAAGCCTCTTTGTGCTCAAGGCTAGTACTCTACTACTTGAGCCACAATGCCACATTTGGCTTTTTCTGAGTATTTTTTTGGAGATAAGAGTCTCATGGATCTTTCTGCTTAGGCTAGCTCTGAACTGCCATTCTCAGATCTCAGCATCCTGAATCGCAAGGAGTATCGGCATGAGCCTTGAGTTTCCAGTCCAAAGCGAATATTTTAATGTATTCAAGTGTTTTGTTAAAGCAACACAATTAATCAAAAGGAAATAAGTACCATTTTTGTAAAAGCCACATAAATATAACTATTTTTCTTTTCCTTTGAACATCATAAGGAAGAAAATCTTAGGATAATATATTCTGCAACAACCTTAATAGAAGACAGTTTAGGAATGAAATAACATTGTCATAAACATGAAAAATATTTTTTCTATAATACCAATTATACCAGACTGGAAAGCACTTCAGGATAACCTATACTCCTGATTTTGTAAAGGGTGTACTTCTAAAGACAAACATAGGTGTAGAAAAATCTCCATTAGCAGCTGTTTGTACAGTCATCGGAGAGATCACAAGCAGGAAAACAAAGATGCACAAATGTTTCTTGATAAGTGACTTCCATTTAAAATGAAAAATAAAATACTCAGAGGCTAATGTAGCAAGGATCTCTAGAGCTATTTGAGCAGGTAAAGCCAGAGTCTGAAGGCAGAATTTCAAAGGAATAAAAGCAAACCCCAGAGCACCTGAGCTTAGGGCTTCCTTCTGACAAAAACTCAAGGCTACACCAGCCCACTGGCAGGAATAGGATGCTTAGAAGAAGAACTCTTCTGGGAATGTCAAAGAACAAACTTTTTTTCTGAAATATATTTTCTACTTCTTCATACCTGAAGGAATAGCACATTTTATTTTGAATTTGATTTTATTCTTTTTTTGCTCCATCCTCCTTTTAAGACTCAAGTATAATTTCTTTTTTTTTCCTGAATAACTATTCATTGTCAAAGTGATGTACAGAGGTGTTACAGTTTCATTCATAAGGCAGTGGGTACCTCTCTTGTACAACTTGTTGCCTCCTCTCTCATCCCCCCCTTTTCCCCCTCTCCCTCATGAGTCTTTTGGAGTTATTTGTCTTTCTATCCTTTGTCCATTGATTTTGATATTCCTTTTCCCTTCCCCTGTTGCAATACAAATATATACAGTATCCAGGGTATTCAGATAAGTACAGTGATAGTGCAGGCATAACCACAGGAAAGAGATACAAGAGGAACAAAAAAAAAGCTACGAATTCACCTGGCATGTTGAAAATAATTTCAACAGTGATAAAACACTCATTTCCATAATATGGAGTTCATTTCACTTACCATCATCTTATTTGTTCACAAGGGCATAGCTATTGTCTCTTGTGATCTTCTGCTATGACTAGCTTGAACCTGTACTAATTATTCCCTAAGATCTAAAAAAATAGGATGGAAGAAAGACAGCCTCTTTAACAAATGGTGCTGGCTAAACTGGTTCAACAACTGCAACAAATTAAAACTAGATCCTTATATATCATCCTGCACAAAAATCAATTCCAAATGGATCAAAAACCTTGAAGTAAAATCAGATGCCCTGAAAACACTACAAGAAGGAGCAAGAGAAACACTGGAGCTTCTAGGCACAGGATGGATCTTCCTTAACAAAGGCCCAGAAATAAACAAATCAAATAAAGGTTGAACAAATGAGACTGCATCAAATTGCAGAGCTTCTGCAAGGCAAAGGACATAGCTTGCAAGATAAACAGAAAGTGTACAGACGGGAAAAGATCATTACAGGCCATACAATGGACAAAGGCCTCATATATAAAATATATTCAGAACTAAAAAAACTAAATACCTCCAAAATAAATCTTCAAAGAACCAACAGCCCCCTCAACAAATGGGCTAAAGACGTAAAAAGAGACTTCTCAGCACAGGAAATAAGAATGGCCAAGAGACACCCGAAGAAGTACTCTACATCACAGGCCATAAAAGAAATGTAAATGTGAGATTCTTACCCCAGTAAGAATGTCCATTTTCAGTAAAAGTAACAATAACAAACGCTGGAGGGTATGTGTCCAAAAGGGAACCCTACTTCATTGTTGGTGGGAATGTAAACTTGTTCATCCACTCTGGAAAGCTGTATGGGGGTTCCTCAGAAGGTTAAACATAGAGCTCCCCTATGACCCAGCAGCCCCACTATTGGGCATCTACCGAAAAGTTTACAAACAAGAACACACTAAAGCCACCAGCACAACAGTGCTTATTGCAGCACAATTTGTCATTGCTAAAATATGGAACCAACACAGATGACCCTCAGTAGAGGAGTGGATCAGGAAAATGTGGTACATACACACAATGGAATTTTATGCCTCTATCAGAAAGAATGACATAGTACCATTCTTAAGAACATGGAAGGACTTGGACCCAGACCCAAAGAAGCATGGACTCTTAAGTATGATTTCTTTGACTGTACTACTCTGCTTATTCTTTTGCTTTTTTTTTTTTTAGACAAAATGTCTTATATTTTTGTAAAGGTGATATAAAGAGGGGTTATATTAACAAAAGTAAGTTAATGAGTACATTTCTTTTTTGAACAGTGTTACCCCCTCCTCCTTCTTTTTCTCCCACTTCCCATTAGGACAGACATTATAGAAAGTATTTTAAAATGTTTAAGCAATTCAATACTGCTAGCTTATGGCTATAATTCCTATTAGGTATTGAATTACTGTTAGGCATTGAAAGTCTAAGTTTCACCCACTAGAATATAAAAGTTAAGTTTTAACTCCCTGTAACTAGGCCTAAAGGGAGACTATATGCTTTGCCTGAAGTCATACAAGCTGATATTTAAAAAGAAAATACTGCCAAGTAATGTACATCTGCTGATATGACATCTTGAGATCATTGTTCCCCAACTTATTTAATTTGCTTATCTCTGCCATAGCACATTTTATTTATATTTATATTCTCAAATACATATATTAATGACTCCAGAGGTCACTTGTGGACTATTTACTGTCTTTATACTTCACACTTCATCTCACTGACTCATAGGTACTGACTCATCATGTTCTAGTGACAACAGCCAACTTCATAAATTTTATTGCTAACAGTGACTGTTTTCTAGTTGGGAAGCCATGAAATTTAGCATCCTATTTGATAAGTCTTATCTCTTGGATTGCACTATCTATTACCCACTATGCTATGTAGTTTTTATGATTCATACATATATTTGATGATCATTGGCTAAAAATACCAAACAAGTTTAGTCATATCTCCCTAAATAAACTTAACAACATTAAATTTATGCAGCTATAGACATCATAACACATTCAAGTTGCTAGAAAATCATAATACATAATATTTTAAATAAATGCAAATTGATCTTCCTATTTTTACAATTCAATGCAGGTGGCAATGGTTTTAGGTCTTCCCCTGTTCAACATTCTTACTATTCATTGCATTGTATATGGGTCCAGTGGAATTTTTTCCATTGCCTTGTTTATAGAATTGCTCATTCTTTTGAATAAACAATCTGCTATAAATGAAGAGGAAATGCAACACTACTGATGGTATGAAAGGCTTAGTCCCTGGAGCTACAGTCTTCACTTCCCGGTATGATTAAGTTTTTTTTAACCTAATGCATTAGATGATACAAAAAGCTTTTGCGTTCAATACTTTATATAAAAAAGTCATAACTCCACTCCTTTCTTACTCTACTATGTTTTTCAGAACAAAGTATTTTCAACTGCTTTAAAATTTTCTTTTTATAATACTTATGAGAGTCTCCAGAGCATAGTTTAGTCATGTCCTCCCTTCAGCATGATAGGAATGAGAGCATGAAGGAAATACTCCACACTTACAGTGGTTATTGACAGAGTATTAGAATTGTTTTTGGTAATTCTTATTTGAAACTTATTCTTCTCAGTGTTTTCTATTTACTTAGGCATTTAAAGATTTCTAGTTTTAGAAATAAAATAGTGTCATTAAATGCTTGTAGAAGGCAAGTTTTGTTTTATCTATATATCATTTCATGATACATTACATTTACATACACTATTGTTAAGCCTTTGGCTTTTCATTTCTTGTGGTATTTCACTTTTAATATTCTGTTAGTTGACCTGAAATTAATGATGCAAGAAAGGACAATCATTATGTGACAGATATTTGACTTCAGTAAGAATCTTGTTGGAATGAATCTCCTTTATAATAAGGAAAAAATGTTAACTCTGGCATTAATGAGAACTAATCATGTAAATTTCTCAGCTTACTGAAGCTTAGCACTTGACTTGTTTTGTCAAAGGGATAGCTGTAAGTGGACATCAAGTCAGCAATAATGGCAGGAATAACACTGGAATTCATGAACTGCTCTGTCATTGAAAGAAGATGGAAACTTAAGGAATATGAACATATAAATTTCTAATCATAGCAAAGATAATTTTAAGTAATATTCAGTACATGTGCCTGCTTAAATAATCAATCTCAAGGAAATAATTTTAAACAATATTTTGTAAATATGTTTGTGTATTTAACAAAACTTCAAAAAATAATTTTAGGTTTAATTACTTGTATGCGTGGCCCCTAATACAAAGATGAGGTCTGTTTATATTGAGCCACATAATTTAACACAATAGTATGTCTAAAGGTACTGTGCATGTGAATATGTTTGTTCTTTAATGGGAAATTTGTAACTGGATCAAGGTTAAAAATAATATACATTGCCTAGCTATATAGGAGGCTGAGATCTAAGGATCATGCTTCAAATGCAGTCCATGAAGGGAAAGTCTTATCTCCAATAAATCACCAACAACCTAGATGAGGATCTGTAGATCAAGTGGTAGAACATGAGCCTTGAGCAAAAAACAGAGAGCAGAAAAAAAAGGAATATTGTTCAGGCCCTGAGTTCAAAACATAGGTCCAGCACAAAAAGAAAAGAAAACAAACAAAGAGAAAAAGAACATCCAAGACCTAGATGACAAAGCTAAACTAGAAATTATTATAGAGACTATACCAATGTATGTTTTAGAGTGTTATTTTGTTGATTGACTCAATTCAACTCAATAAATATTAATTAATATTAATTCAGTGATTATTCACTACTGACCTAGGGGTGGAAGGATAGACAAGGGAGAAAGACACATAAATGTTTTTATCTTAGGAAAGTTAACAATCTAGAGTAAAAAAATTGAAAGAGGAAAAAGGGTTTAGAAAATATATCTTGTAAAATTGTTTTATAGACTTAGAAGCATGTAAGTAGGAAACAAAGAATAATTTTCCTCCAACAATTTGACTAGTAAAAAGTCTTGAGGAGGTGATGGATGAATACATTAAAAGTCTCAAGAGTAAGAAGGAGTGAATCATATTGAAGTAGAGGAAGAGAGATGCTCTAGGGCTTGTGAACAGCTGGTGTTGGGAACCTTTCAGAGAAAATTGCACCATTTTTACATAAGCAGAATTTTGTATCTGATTGTTGTCCATGTGTCTTGCTAATGTCTTCCAAGCCAGGTGCAAGGTTTTATGGAAGCAATGGGTGTGTCCTAAGTAATCATTAGGAAATATTTGAAAATCGCTCACAGTCTAAGTCCATTATCATTAAAATATTAGGATGATATATTTGTCTGTGAAATAAAAGGGAATAGCTCAAGGGATCTTTAAAATGAAATTGCATGCTCTTCTTTTCAGGATTTCCCAGCCAAATTTCATTTATTTTTCAGTTTCAATGTCTGACAAATACCTAGAAGGCACTTCCCCTCTGTGGGAGGATTGTAGAACATTTTTCTAAGATCCTGAGGTGTCCACCTTAGTCCCAGTGCTCAGAAAATATCCTATGGAGAGAGTTGCTCAAGTATTAGAGGCTCCCCAAGTTTTCTGCTATGTTATTCCAACACTGCATGCCAACTAAAAGCTTTCTGCTTTCTCCTTCCTCCAGCAGAGTTTCTCTGCTTGAGCTAAGCCTGATCCATGGACTATGCCCAAATATGCTCAGACCTCTGGAAAACACTGTAGTTCATGAGTCACTCATGAAAATGTACCCCTTCAATTACTTTTAACCAAATTTCTTTTATTTTCCACAATATGTCTTGTCCTTGAAGATTCACACTTCTTTGTAGTTAATGAAAATATCTCAGATTTTATAGTAAATTGGACTACTTGTACTCACTACAAAAATTGTAGAAAGCAGATTTTACTAGTACTTCACACCTACTATTTTGGCATAGGAGGATGAAATTCTATCATCTGGCACTTCATTGTTCTTCAGTAAGCCTTCTCACAACAATTTGGTAGCAAGTTGAGTCTACTACAGTTCTCATGTATTTCTGTTGCAATAAATCTCTTAAAAACTAGAGAAAGAACACAGGGCACCTCTGACTCATGGCAATGCTAGCTACTCAGGAGGCTGAGATCTGAGGCTTGGGGTTCAAAACCAGCCACAGCAGGAAAGTTCATGGGACACTCACATCCAATTAACCACCAGAAAACTGAAAGTAGTGCCCGGTGGCTCAAGTGGTAGAGAGCTAGCCTTGAGCTGAAGAACTCAGGGACAGTGTTCAAACCCAGAGTTCAAGCCCCATGACCAAAAACAAGCTAACAAAGAACTAGAGAAAGAATCTAGTGTGCTTCAGCAAAACTGTTTATCACCTGGACATAGACCACTATTCTTCCCCAACCCCAACCCCTCTTATTTTGGTCACAATTAAAAATTGACCTCTGGGCCATTCTAGGCCTTTTCTACCATTTGGTCCACACACCTAATCCATTTACTCTTAGTTTGTTTGGGGTATTTTTTGGATAGCGAATCCCTCTCCTTCCCTCAGCTTCAAAGTATGATCTATTCTCCTACAACCTCCTTTGTAGCTGAATTACCACCATGTTGCACTATGCCTGACCTTTTGTCATTTTGAATCAAGAGGGATTTCCAGTAGTTGGTGATTATTATTCCATGATTTGTAAAATGATTATGAATTTCCCTTTCTCTAACACTATACTTAATATCAATAAACTTTTGGAAAGAGACAAAAAGGAAAATAGATTATGTCCTTCTCATATTATGAATCTCCATTAAATGACCTGACTTGTGTCAGAGAATAAGCCTCTGATGTTCACATTAAATAAATTGTTTTGTTGTTACATGTGTTCCCTGCTAGTGGTGTTTTGATTTGTAGCTCATTAGGGAATGAATTTAGGTGGGTCTTCCTAATTTATATGGTAAAGAAAAAATCCCAATGTGATATTGTAAGGTGGCATCTTTGGGAGACAATAAGCTTTAGATGAAATCTTGAAAATAGAGTCCACTCATGATGGGACTAGTACACTTTAAGACAAGAAAGAAAGTCAGTCTTCTCTCCTCTTCTCAGCTATATGGGAAGGGATTATATACAAATCAGAAGAGATCCATTAACAGAACTCATATTGGATTTTGAGTTACTGGGCTATAATAAATAATATTGTTTATTATTTGCTTTAAGCCATTCAGTGGTTAGTGTTGTGTCACAACTGTCCAAGATGACCATTTTCAGGAACTTCTTAGAGTTAGCTCCATCCAGTCAAGATCAGAGCTGGCCAAAACATTCAAATTAAGAGGACATTCAGGTTAGAATGATGCTGGGTCTGCTCATTAAGTCATAGGAGGAAAAAAAAAAGCAAAAGCCATTAAACAATGAACCATTCTGGCAAGCTGAAGAGACAAGGACACAAAAGCAACACAGCTAGGGAACAGTTTCCATTTTTTCTAAGTGTGTGAATGGAAGTTGACTTATGATTATTCAGCCTAAAGAAATCAGAAGCCATAGTTAATCTTAACAACTTCTCTCATAAGAGCTCTGTCATGTCTGCCTGGAATGGCAAGAGGGTCTATCCCACAGGTAAGGTAGAAAGCTGAAGTCCTATCTCTTTTTGATCACCTGTACTATCTTTTAGTATCAGAGAAACCATTCCTTCATTTGCAAAGATTAAAAATAAAAAAGGAAGTACAGAAAGATAATTCATCATGATTCTGCTTTCAAGGAATGGATGAAGTACCTTTGTACATAAGTGGTAGAACATTAAAAAGATGAAATGATAAAATATTTTTTGAATTCTAAGTGGGAAACAGATGGTTAGCAAGAATATAACTTCATATTTTAATTGACCTTCAAAAGAGTGGCCCCTGGAAAAATTGCTTCTAAAGTTAGTAAGTATACTTTTAAATCTGTGCCATTCCTTCCTCCTGTCAAATATATTGGGAACAGAATGAGTGAACATTGTTGTTCAAAGGTTAAACTGGTCATATACATGAGGTTATATTTCTATTGGTAGATCAGTAAGATATTTTTGAAAATTAAAATGTTTGTTTGCTTGAGATTTAGTTACATACTTTTTTTAAAATCTGCTTTTTATTAATACTAACATATTCCCTAACTTCTTAATAGAGTAAATGTGAATAAATAAAGTTAGCAATTAATGGGAACCAAGACCAGAAATTTAGAGACACTGTAGTAGATTTCATCCATTGCCTCCCTTTACTTATAATCTTTGTCTTGTTAATCATTTCCCCAAGGGGATAGTATCAGATGGGATACGAGAAAAGAGGTTGTTGTATATCTGAACAGAAAGCCTTGCCCACTAACCTTACAGCTAATCCCAATTCAAAATGAGAACCTAAATCCAACCAGTTTAAAGTAGAGCCGCCTACAGAATGCATTCTCTATTTCAATTTACCACCTAGTAACATAGAAAAAAAAGTCATTATTACACTTTTTTTTTTTTTTTTTTTTTTTGCAGTTCTTGCATCTTGAACTTGGCTTTTTCTATATATGTGGTGCTGAGGAATCAAACCCAGGGCTTCATGTATGTGAGGCAAGCACTACCACTAGGCCATATTCCCAGCCTTCGTTATTACTTTTACAGATTACAAAGCAGTAAGTAGATTTTTAAATTGTTAAATTGGTGGATGAAAGATCAGTACTGGCACCCTTAAAGAATATTGCTGCCATGACAAAAATCTAAAGTATGTAGAGGGGCTTTTGGATTGGATATTCAAAAGGACTTAGCTAAAAAGGTAAGCACATAGTTAAAGAACAGAATGTAAAAGGATTGTAGAGAATCTAGAAATGTTGAGACATACTGGACTTGAAAATATTTTTGTTTGTTTGTTTTTGTTGTTGCTGTTCAGTTTTCCAGTTGGTAAAAATTCAAAAGTTAATATGCATACTTAGGCCAAAACAAAAAAAGTGAAAGAAAGGAAGAAAAGAAAAAACAAAACAAAATACCATATCTTCTGTAGAAAAAGACAAAGCAAATCAAGGGTTTGATAGCAACATCATTTTATAATGTATTTGAACTATGTAAGTTGCCACCTACTGTTATGCTTTGAATATGCATGCAATGACTCCCACAAGCTCATCTGTGAAATCCTTGGCCAGCTGGTGGTGGTATTTCGGGAGGTTCTGCAAATTTTAGGCAGGAGGATTATAGCTGAAGGAACACTGTCACTGAAGATGGATCTTTGGGGGCTCTATCTTGAATACTTTTCTTCCTAAACTCGCTGTGTTCCCTGGCTACTGGGAGTTGAAGAGTTCTACTCTGAAGTGTGTTTGCCACCATGTTTTAATAACATTTCTGAGACCATGAGCCAAAATGAATAGTTCTTAACTATAAATTACTTGGGCTGAATATTTTGGTCACAGCAATGGAACCTTTTATCTGAGCAGGCACTCTTAAAAGATCAATGTTTAGTCCTACAATGATATCATAAGAATCAAATCTCTGAATGTCTGTAAGTGAGGCTACTTGGACAGATAGTGTCATATGAAGTTGGACTTGAGTGCTTTAAAACTTTGCAAAAGATATCAGAATTGAGTAAATATTTGCACCACCGACTATAAGGACTATGTAGGATATTTGTAAGAATGTTGGTGGTTTGTTCACAGTGCTTAAAAGGTTTCCAATTGAGTTCCAATTGGTAAATACTCTGGAGTAGAAGAAAAACTTTACATGTGGAAGGTTTAATAGAAAAAGAAACTGTGATTAAGAGAATGGATAGGTTTAATTCAATTTTAAAGTGTTTTCCCTCGAGCCTTGCTTCAGTGTTCTGGTCCAAGAGGCCAAGTGGATACAAACAGGCATGATGCTTATGTCAAAGTTTGTCTTTCATGCTTTAATGATCCTTCAGTTAATATTACAATATGTGACAATGATCTTAGATAAATGTTTAGGGAGAGGCCTTATCCACAGACCTGTGCTTTGAAGAATAGCTTGAGAACCTGTATGTACATTAACAACCATGAACATTCAAACAATATTTATTGGTGTATAATTCTGAATTTGAAGCGGCTTTTATGAAGCATTGTCATAAAAACAGATGACAGTCACAATGACAAACTGCAAACTTTGAGCTGGGGGTATAATTGCTTTAGAGAAAGATGAATGGTTTTGGCCTATACTAATGAGGGAAGATGGCTTTACCTGTTTAGAAAAACAGCCATGGCCACCCATATATTTTCCCCCCATATTTGACATTTTGAGAAATATTTTTACCTTGGATTATTTCAAAAAAGTAACTTTTAAGCACTGAAGGAAAAAAATGCTTTTTCTTTTTTCCAGCAATATAATTCAGCTTTTAACATAAGAGACCAAAAGTATAAATTGAAAGATCCAATTATGGAAATATATACTATTTTAAAAATAAAATTAAAAAAATATTTCTGTGTTCTTTGATATACTTCTGTGACAATGTCAAATTATGAATATTTATTTTTTCTTATAGATTTTATGGAAGTTAAAAGTTTAAGTTTGGCTGTGTATTCTAAATTCCACATACTTGAGAAGAAAAGAAAAAGAAAAAATTTCAGAGGAGTAATACAATAAGATGAAGGCCTAATTTTCATCCTTATTATCATTATGTATTCTTAAATTTTTGAAAATTGTCTCCAAATTCACGTAGTTCATATCAAAGATGCAAGTATATTTACTGTATAGTTTGTGGTATTATAATGTAAAGTGAGGGCTTGGAATACGACCTAGTGGTAGAGTGCTTGCCTCCCATACATGAAGCCCTGGGTTCAATTCCTCAGCACTACATATATAGCAAAAGCCAGAAGTTTCTTTGGGTCTGGCTCACTTCACTTAGTATAATTTTTTCCAAGTCCTTCCTTTTCCTTACAAATGAGGCAATGTCATTCTTTCTGATAGAGGCATAAAATTCCATTGTATAGAAACATGGACTCTATGGTCTCCCTCATAGGAAATAATTAGCACAAGTTTAGGCTAGTCATAGCAGAGGATCACAAGAGCCCAATAGCTATGCCCTTATGAACACAAAAGATGATGCTAAGTGAAATGAACTCCATGTTATGGAAACGACTGTTATATCACTGTTGTAATTACTTTCAACATGAGATGTGAAACCGTAGCTTCTATTGTTGATGATCCTCTTGTATCCCCTTTCTGTGGTTGTACCTGCACTATCTCTGTATCTTATCTGAGTACATTGGAAACTGTGTATACAGATATTAAAACTAGGAAACTGAAAGGGAATACCAAACTCGTGAGACAGGGTAAAAAAGACAAGTGATTACAAAAGCAATACTTGCAAAACTGATTAGTGTAAATCTACTGAAAAACTCATGGAGGGGAAAGGGAAAAGGGGAGGGGGGAGGGGGGAATGAGGGAGGAGGTAACAAACAGTACAAGAAATGTATCCAATGCATAATGTATGAAACTGTAACCTCTCTGTACATCAGTTTGATAATAAAAGTTTTTAAAAAAGAAATGTATCCAAAGCCTAACGTGTGAAACTGTAACCGTTCTATATATCAGTTTGACAATAAAAAAACAAAAAACAAAAGAAAAAGAAAAAGCCAAAAGTGGTGCTGTGGCTCAAGTGGTAGAGTGCTAATTTTGAGCAGAAAGAAGCCAGGGACAGTATTCAGGCCCTGAATGAAAGCCCCAAGACTGGCAAAAAGAAAGGAAGAAAGAGAGAAAGGAACAAAGAAAGAAAGGAAGAAAGAAAATAGTTTTACAAAAAATGTAAAGTGACATCACAGTGAAAATAATGTGTTGAAACCAATTGTGGTTTTTTTTGCCCCAAGAATATTTTTCTCTAAAAGAAAAAATAAATTAGTATTGCACAAGTTTTATCATACTACAGCTATATAAATACTTCTTCCTTATAATTATTAGTTTATAATAATTGGCACAATTTTTATAATTCTATGTATGATTTATTGTTATTTTCTGAAACTATTGACTTGTAGAATATGAATACTAATGAATAATTATGAAAAATATTTTCATTAGATTGTCAAACTATTTGAAAAAAGAAACAATGACATTAAGAAATCAATCATACATTCTTCTGTCCAACATGCAAAACAAACTTGGTAATAATATAACGAGAGTTTATTTGTATTTGGTCAAGAATACTTTAAAGGGGATTTTTTTTTTTTTTTTTTTTTTTTTGCCAGTCCTGGGCCTTGGACTCAGGGCCTGAGCACTGTCCCTGGCTTCTTCCCGCTCAAGGCTAGCACTCTGCCACTTGAGCCACAGCGCCGCTTCTGGCCGTTTTCTGTATGTGTGGTGCTGGGGAATCGAACCTAGGGCCTCGTGTATCCGAGGCAGGCACTCTTGCCACTAGGCTATATCCCCAGCCCCCTGGGATTTTTAATCTTTTTTTTTCACTAGTGGAAAATGAACTGATGTGGTCTTTTATTTTTGAAACATTAGATTCTTTAACCTTATACAGTAAGATATATGAGATTGCTAAATGATTGTATTACACCTCTTAATCTTTCTTTCTTTTCGTTTTTAGTGATGAGTGTGTGTGTGCGTGTCTGTGTGTCTGTGTGTGTCCTCAGATGTGAACTCAAGCCTAAGGGCTGTTCTTAAGCCTTTTCACTCTAGGCTAGTGCTCTACCACTTGATCCACAGATTTTTTTGTGGCTAATTAGACACAAGATTCTCATGGACCTTCCTGCTCAGGCTGGCTTTGAGCTTTGATCTTCAGATCTCAGCTTCTTGAGTAGCTAGGTTTACAGCTATGAGCCATCGATGCCTGTGTATTTGTTTTAATTATCTTTAAGTAGTCATACAACGAGGTTTCAATTCAACATATCAGTTTATGAGAACAATATATGTGGATCAATGTCACACTTTCTGTCATTCTCCTTTCTCTACCCATCCCATCCATCCTATTAAGTGATCTAGTTTCATTTTCACATATTACATTGATGTTTGGCTTTGCAATCCTTCCGCTCCTCAATATTTCCTTATAATAATTTGTATGCATACATTTTAGAATACTTTTGAATTCTCTTTTATATACATTTTAGAAAAATCATATCAGTGTCTACACTATATAAAATCTTATACATCATCTGAAGTGTGAAATCACCTACAGTACTAGGAGAACTTTGTGGGAAAGGAAAGATGTTATGTTTTCTAGATTTTGCTTAAAGAAAATCATACTCTTTATGCTGAATAAATGGAATCTTGTATTTATTTTTTATGGCTTCAGTAAGTTCAACAGTTACACGCACAGAGACACACACAAACACACGTCATGTGAATGTTCCATGTACTTTCCCTTCCCTATAGAACATGCAACAGAAATGAAGTTCATGAGGAAAAGTATGTGCTTTAAGCAACTTGTCGTTCATTATTACAAGTAAATGAAGACTAGACTTTTATTTTAGTTTAAATGTAGTTATATTTGATTTTAGTTTATATATTACTGGCACCTTGGATTTTGTTATACTTTATAAGAATGTAATTTGTAGCAAAATGTATTGCTCAGTATTCCAAATTGATATGGATTGGAAGAGAAACTTCATTTCATGCAAACTTTAAAATATCTACACAGAAAAGTAAAATTTTACATGTGAATGTCTCTGGTTCTGCTGCATTAAGATTTCTACTTATTTAGGTAAATAGACTAGCATACATTTAAACGTGCTTCTCTGTGCCTTTCACAGTAACTTCAAATCTTTAAACCTAATCACATGCATTATGCTAGGGTTTGGCTATCTTGTTTGATTTTTAATACCTGTAATGAATTTGATCTATCCTCAAAATATCTGTAAATTTATAATCTGTTAGCGTACACATGGAATCAAAACCAAAACATTTTACTCTCATAAATTTGCACTTTATATGTTTAATGTTTGATTTCCTTTCCTCCAAGTTAAAATTATGTAGCACTGTAAACACATTAAGTTTCTATATTTTTAAATCAGAACTTTATTATAAAAACCTAGTTCTTTTTTATTTAAATTGACAATTTGCTGTTAGAAATTGTATTTCCACATTAAAATTGATATAGCATTAACATTTATTACACTCAGATATGAGCAATCATGATAATTTACAAGTTAAAATTATGCAAGAATCAGGAATACTTCTAATACATTTACTCAGTAGTTAGCATTCAATCCTTCTACAAAATCTTTTGCTGAAAAAACAAAAACAATAACACCTCTGTTTCTCTGCCCATTCAAAAATGTTCTACTTGATTCACAGCAGCCAATTTTGTGTCATTGGTGTCAGATATTATTTGTTATTTAATTATTTATCTTCCTTATCCACTGAACCATTTTGTTTGAGTCACAATACCCTGAAATAGTAAAAGCCTTTACACTACCCCAGGGAAGAATTACAATTTTATAAGTTATGATTTGGTGATTTCATATTTACTAGTTGGAGTTATGCATAAAATTTTCATATTCCTATCTATATTGCAAAATGTGATGAGTGGAATGTGGAGCATAATTTTTCAATAATGGCTTGACCTAAAGAAGACTTTTTTTTCTTCTTGATTTAAATGTGATTTGGTGAAGATATGATAGTTGATGGTTGGACAGTGATATATTTTTTAGACCATCAGGTAAAATCTATATCAAAAGCAAACACTGTGTATTAGAAAGCTATCAGGAACCTAATTATTAATCTATGGGTTGTTGATCAAGCTAGAAATATGTAAAATTACAATATTTGATACTGTAGTAATGCATGGTATTACATTTTAAGGTTTTATTCAAGAGTGAACACCATTGATCCTTTGTCAACCACTCTTATAGCTGTGTATTTATGATCATATAAAATAATATTTTATAAAATGAACTTCAAGAAATGAAAATGACATTTTTAAAATTTCTATTGTTGCTGTTTTCGTTTGTCTTGTTTGTATTTTAGAAGGTAAAGGGGTCAAAAGGTGGAACAAAGGGTGAACAAAGACAACGTAGTACTCACTAGATACTATGTGGAAAATGAACTGTACATCTTGTGAGTGGAGGCAGTAGGGAAAAATTCAGAGAGCACAAATAAGGGGAGACATGGTTCAAAATGAATTGTACTCATTACCTGATCCATGTAACTGTAACCCTCTGTATATCACTTCTACAATAATAGGTTTTTTAAAGAGTGTGCAAGTAGCATACAGCTACTTTTATTATTACTAAATCTGAGTCCCAAGTAAGCAAATATAATTGATAATGACAATTATATTGAAAAACTAAGAAAAATTAGCAAACGTTTCATGCAACTCTTATGGTTCTATGTTCATTTCCATATTATTTTAATGCCTATAATTGTGACAGCAGTCTTGAAAAATATGTAATTTTATTTACACATTTTTTAAAAAGAGTGCTGAATGGTAGAAATAGTTCATACTGATTGATGGTAAATAACCAATTTATATCCAGATGCTCTAGTCCCAGATTCCCAACTCTGGCTGGAGCGCTAAAGCTCCAGAGAAATCATAGACAGAGACAGAGGGATTTGGAATTGAATCATAGAATCTATAACTTGTATATAAAGAAAAGACAAAGGGTTCAGAAATAGGTATAAAGGTTTTAGATAAAATTAAATTTTTACCTCAACCTGGAAGTGCGTTCTCTGTAGCAAGTTTTTCCCTTCCTTCCTTCTTTCCTTCCTTCCTTCCTTCCTTCCTTCCTTCCTTCCTTCCTTCCTTCCTTCCTTCCTTCCTTCCTCCCTCCCTCCCTCCCTCCCTCCCTCCCTCTCTTTCTCTTTCTTTCTTTCTTTCTTTCTTTCTTTCTTTCTTTCTTTCTTTCTTTCTTTCTTTCTTTCTTTCTTTCTTTCCACTTTTTCTTTCCTTCCTTCCTTGCTCCCTTTCTCCCCTCCTTCCTTTCATTCATTCTTTCTTTTTCTCTCTCTTGTCTAAGGCAAAGGTGGTAATTTCACATTAGCTATTTGTGATTAAGTGTGAAAAGTTGACTTTATTCTGATCATGTGGCTCAGAATTCTGATGAGTGAAATTTTGAGTAGAATTTTCAGTAAAGGCTATAGTACAGGGAAAAATCTTTCCTTATGAAATATATATTTGATGTGTGTGTGTGTGTGTGTGTGTGTGTGTGTGTGTGTGTGTTAGCAATACATGTTTAACTTTTTATGTGTAGTTGAGTACTTCACCACTTCACCCCAGTGCTCAGGTCTAATTAAAATTTATTTAGCTTTTTATGTTGTTGTGTTAATATTTTAAGAATGCCACATTTTCCCTAAGCCAATACAAGACAAACTTTGCTCTTTGTGAAACTAATTAACATATATACACCTTATAATACTATAATAATGGTACTTATTTCAATATTTAACCTGAAAGTGTGACTCAAATCTAAACCCCAGTCTCTGAAAAAAATGTCATAGTACTGAAAACTTTATTCCATATTTGAAATAAAAAATGCCTATTATTCAGGAAAGATACAATATACATTCTTGAGGGAATTGTCATGTCTGATATTCATAAATGTTAGTCAAACTTGTTATTTCTTGTTTATTTTTATTATCCTACATTCTAGATTCTTATTTACATGTCAAAATTTAGAAAGCAAACATGAAGGGCCCATTTTCATGCCTGAGAAATCAAAGTAAGTATTGTTCTCAGCAAACGCCACTGTATCTTTTAAATAATGCCAATTTTCTCTCTGCTTTGATATGTATTCTCTGTAATTTTAGATTTCATAATATAAAATATAACTACTTTCATTCTGAGTTCTCATCACAAACTATAGTTTAGAATTTTGTGTATCACCCTTCCTTGAAGTAATATTCCTGTTTTATTATAATTACACCCCCAGATTTACAAAATCATGGAATGTATTAACTATAATAAATTACAAAACAACTCTTGATGTGTACACCAGTACTAATTATTTGTGCTGTCTTTCATTTTAATGAAGATTATAGTATTTATATATTTCTTTTTATATGATAAAACATTTAATACATGTTTCTGTTCTCCATAATTATTAAAAATAAAACATAAGTATCTAAATAAATTAAAAATCCAGTGTTTTGCCACTTTATGACTATTTTGCCACAGTAGTTAGACTGGAAAGAAATTTTAAATTATATGAGTGAGCTTGTTTATCATATAGAGTTCATTTATGCAGAACATTGTTATTTTAAAAGGATGGTTTGAATAATGAGATAGTATAATGCAAAAGCTATTGGAGAATGCCTCCTTTTAGGGACTGCACAGTATAGTATTTATGGTCAACACAAACATTTTTAAGCCCGTTGCTTAGCAACCTGCATGCAAGGAAGAATTTGCATCAGCTCTTACAGGGTGAGGGTTTAGGATATTAAATTCTTTAATAATGCCTGATATTATTAATCTTTGAGAAGTTAGCCAGTATTACTGAGTTATCTGATTTTCTAAATTCATTGACAATTTTCAGCTTGTTAACTTCTACATGAAAGCACAATACAAAAAATATTCGAATAGAATTTGAATGGTGAGGAGAGAGAAAAACCAAGTGACAAAAAAAAAAAAAAAAAAAAACACACCCACAAAACCTCATCTTCATATTCAAGAGCCATTTCATTACCCTGTAGGGAAAACACATAGTGATCAAAATTACTATGAGGTTTTCCTCCTCTTTTCTGGGTCTGTTTAATGCTAAACAGAACTTCTTCTGCAATGACTACCATATTTCATAGAGGAGAAGACAAAATCAAGGGCCTACAACTCTGTTAGATAATGGCTTGTTTAACCCATTTGTTCTTGTGATCTGGCAATCTTTGAAAACCGGTATTCAAGTCCATGAGAAACATAAGCAACAGTATTATAGTCTGGCAATATATCCTGTTTCTTCTTTTGAAAGTTTACAAAAATTGTAGGACACACAATGATAAACGATATTATAACTATTTTGATGGCACAATGATATTAAGAGATAATTTCTTTACATAAAATAAGGTTAACATTTCAAGTCTTCTTTGTACATATTGAGTCAATGTAATGTTAGCATCTAAGCTAGAAATCAGTTAAAATATCTCTAGGTTGTATATCCTAGTTCCCATATAGAATATATAATATTGGTGTGATATACATTGAAAAATATAGGAAGATACAGTGCTATTGATGTCTTATTGGCATAATAAGAATGCTCTTTCACAGGAAAGATGCAAAATATATAATACCATGTCTTTAGTATTTCCCATTTCTATCCTGAGACGCAATTCAAAATATTTCCTGCTAAATTTTTTTCACAACTATTTAGTTTAACAATTGCTGTTTTACATTTTTTTACTTACATTTCTTTATGTTATATGTTTCTCTTTTTGACCTATTACTGTCATTCATGCACAAACAAGTTAAAAAAGGTGAAAAATAATCACATTTTAAATTTTTTTACAGAAGTTTTATTTTGATTTTTTTAATACCTAGAAAGCTTAGTAAAATTTGGTGTTTATTTATTGTCATTTTGCTAGAAGTTTTAAATCTTTGGTAGAAATGATGAGTTTATCTTTAAATCAACACTAACCTTTCTAGAGTGATTTTGAGCAGTTTTAATGAGGCATAACATATTACTTCTTGAGAAACTTCTCTAAACATCTCATATGTTATACTTAATTATTATAGAGTAGAAACTTAATGATATCTTATAAGCACCAAATCCTCAATGAAAGTTTCAGAATTTCTCCACTGCTGTTACCATCAAAGACAAATAACTCATCACTAATGACATTAATCAGCACTGAAATATACACATCAGAAATGTCCTTAAAATATTTTGATCTTGAAAACTTATGTAATTTTAATGAAATCAAATGTTTGGAAAAACATTTAAATATATTTTATGTTGAGCTTTTCCTGCAATTATGTAGGTTTCTTAAAATAACTCACTAAATATAAAGATTATTTTTTTCCTTTAGAAGAAAAATATCAATTAGTAAGTGATCAAAAATCTTTCTTCTTTTTGGATAATAAAGATAAAATATATTTAGGTACAGAAAAGATAAACTGCATATTATAAACATGCAATTTGCCTATGGGAGAAAAAAATAAGTTGTTTAAAATTTTTAACCATGCATTTAAAACAGATTCAATAAATAACAAATACATTTAAATAAGATGTAGCTGATCATCATCCTGAGAGTAAAATCATGATATATTCATCTCTATAACAATGTTATATTTGTGGTACAATGGTTTGAACTCGAGGCCCCTGTTTGCTAGCCCCTGCTTTATGGTTAGTTACATTTCAGCTCTTTTATGTTTTAGCTATTTTTTTTTCCCAATTAAAGGTTCAAGTTTTTCTTTAGCACCAAAGTTATACTGTAGTCGTCCTAAGTTTCTCATGTTGAAGAAATTCTAGACACACACTACCATACTAGCTTGTTTGTTGAGATGTTATCTCCTTAATCTTCTTCCTGGGATGTCAAGTGATAACCACCTGAATAAGTAACCTTGGATTCCAGGAATAAACTACAACACTTGGCATCTTTATAGCCTGTTAATGCTTATTGATGTGTCTTACACAGGAAGATGACTAATAAATTGATAAAGAGGGCTGGAATTTGCCTTAGGTTAGAGTGCTTGCCTAGTATGTATAAAGCCCTGGGTTCTATTCCTCAGTACCATATAAGTAAAAATGCCAGAAGTGGTGCTGTGGCTCACGTGACCGTGAGCACAGAAAGGCTCAGGGACAGATCTCAGAACCTGCAAATAAATGGGATAAGCCTACAATTTTATTCGGAGTTATTAATAATATTTTCTATAAATGGACATATATTAAGCAGATGTGAGACATGATCAATAGCATTAACCAAGTTGACCTAACTGATATTTATTGAACATAGTCTATAAGCAGAAGAGTGTGCATTATTTATTAGTAACCATGGAACCTTTATGATTGTAATTCATACTGTATGATCTAACAAGTATACATCACTTTAAGTAGCTTGAGATCATATACAAGTGGATGAATACTTTCAGATCATAAGTGAAGGAAAAATATATATCATGGTATGAGAAACTCAGTAACAAACAGAGAAATATCTAAAAAATTTGGAAACCAAATAACTGAATTTCCTTTCAGATCTTCTGAAAAGATGCAAGATGAAATACGTTGAATTACAAAAAAGTGTTTGCATCCGGCAATAGCATTTATTCATTTTTAAAATAAAAATGCATATGAATTAATTTTAGTACATAAAAATATAGCCTACTTGAAGGTTGCTATGCTTTTAGGGGTAATGATTCTAGGCCTTCCAATTCAGTATTGTTCAGACCTTATGGACCATAATAATTGCTAAGCATTCACAATTTGTGGCATGCAAATAGTCAATGCTTAGAAATAAATTATTTAATTAAATACTTAAATTTTAAAAAATCAAAGTACTTATTCACACTTAATATGAAAAATTGAGAAATAGTCAAGCAAAAATGATAACAAAAATTTAAAAAGAAATATTCAAAATAAGATATTGTTTCTTTAACTAGACCAATACAATTAAAAATTGTCCGCACAAATAAATATCAAAAAGACAAGAATTAATTTCAGAAAAAGTAAAGAATATCTCTATATCCTTCAGGTATAAGAATATAATGTGGATACATAAGTCACTTTGTTACAAATATCCATTCTAAATCCATTAAAATATCCTGATTTCTCAAACTCAAGGAGATATGCTTTATGTCCTTAATGTGAATTTCTGAATTTATTAGGTCAAGAAAACTACGTCAGCTGTTCACTCCCCCAAAAGACCAAAAAACAAATAAAACAAAACAAAATTAAACTTCAACCTCTGTAGACACAATATGCATCACAGTTGAATTTGTACTACTTCTGTATTGTAAACTGTTTCATGTTCTACAGAGAAAAACCCCTTAAAACTATTCAGTGATATTAGCCGTGGCAGTGGCCCATGCCTGTAACCCTTGCTATTCAGGAGTCTGGGATCCGAGCATTCAGTCATCCCAGGCCGAAAATTACCAGTGAGAGTCTTATCCAATTAACTACTCTGAAAACAGAAGTGGCTCTCTGGCTCGAAGTGGTAGAACTCTAGCCTTCAGCAAACACCTCAGGCACAAGGCACCCAGGTCCTGAGTTCAAGTCCCACAACTGCGAAAAAATAAAAATAAAAAAATAAACAATCAGTGTTCGTATGACAAATTTGTAAATACTATTTATAATTATGAACTTAAAATTAATAACCAATGAAATCCATATATACCAGAAGGATATGCTATAACTCAACTCATGATTATTATAACAATGAATAAGTAATCTTTGATAAAAGACAAATTAGAGTGAAACTATTTTTGCTTAATAACACTTACCTAAAAACCATAATAATGATGATGTAGACCTTATAATTAATAATGATGGAATTTCTTTGTCTTGAGATTTGTAACAGGATAAGGATATTTGCACTTCCCTGGTCAACACAATAAGGTAAATAGAAGATACAAAATGCTTGCAGCTTAGAATAAAAGTGAAACTGTCTTCATTTACAGAAAGTATAGTAATTTAATAGACCATTTCAATTTAACAACAAAAATGGCTACTTTCCCTACTAGGTGAGCTAACGAGATAACAGAATTTTTAGGTTTCATGTAAATATTATCTATTTTTCCATTCTGGCAATGAACAGTTAGAAAGGGAAATTGATTGAGAAATTAAAATGCAATGCTGTTTCTCATATAAACCCCATGACATATATAAAAATAAAGCAAAAACTGTATAAGATAGCAACTTTAAGGTAAAAAGAATAAACATTATTGAGGAAATTACTTTATATTTAAATAGACAATCAGTATTTGTAATATATTACTCTGGCTATACTCTTCTTTATTTCCAATAGCATCTTGAAAGGAAGCTTTTAAAAATCCATAAGCTTTTCCCAAATTGATTGTTTATAAAATGCAAACAAAAAGAATGTATCTTACATAAATCTTGATTTAACAACAAAAAAAAACTGTTTCAGGAAACATTGTACACTTGTGTATAAACATAGAGAGAAGCAATCACTAAACTCTTTCAAATTAGAATAGGGAGCCACCCCAGATCCTAACCACCTGATTCAAGCTGCTAAGCTGAAAGTAGAATACAAAAGGAACATTGCTCCCACTGAGCTAAAGAAAAATATGAGGTAGGTTAAAAAAAGAAACTACCAATAAGGGGAGTGAGATAAAGGTAAGAAGAGGAAAAAAGAAGAGAAAAGGGAGAGAAATAGGAGACAATGTTGAATAATTTTGTTTCAGCACTGAATTTTTCTTGTTTATAAAGAGTTTAAATATTCCATATTTACAAGTTACTCCTTAGGAAATTTAGTGTATGACAATCATGCATAGTACAACTCATCAGTGGAAATATGGAAGAAATGAGATTGCTTAGAAATGAGAATGCTTAGGAAAATAGTCATCTTAAAAACTACCTTTACACTTTCTTTTAGTGTTAAATACCATATAATGTTTACTGCAATGTTATTTTTTAGAGGATATTTGGTCTCTGTAATCAAACCCACATAGAAAAGTCCATACACACTTGATACAGTGCGGTACCCTTGTGCAGATGGAAAGCCTTAAGATTTCTAGATCAATCTGATTATTAATTTCTGTACAATGCAATTCAACATCGTAAACTGGGACACTTTTCCCAAAATTGACAGCAAAGAAATATTATTGGTCATATCCAAACATTAGGAACACCACTGTTGAGTTTAAGGCTGGAGGGATAAACCAAGTGTGTCACATAAGTGAAATGAAATAATCTACAGTTCGATCAAATGAACTCTACTGTGATACTCTGTGAGAAAAACATGACTGATGGATCTGTAGTATATTATTCTATTTGTAAGTGATTTGGAAAAGGTAAAATTGTATCTAAAAGCCAAGTCAGTCAAATTCATGTGTTGGGGTATAAAATGAAAGAAGTGAAGGCAGAAGGGTCCCAGGAGAATCTGCTCCCACACTGTAGTATAGAGGACATGGTTTCATATAATTTTCAAGACAAATTGCGCTGTATGGTTTTAAATGTTCACTTAAAAAATCCTTCTTCAACATATATTTAGAAATTACTTCACTGCTAGACAACCTATTCTATAAAGATACTGGGAGCTGAATCTAGTAATATTACATACTATATTATTAATGATTTCTACAGTTTATTATTGGCAGTACAGGGTGTTAAATTCAGGCTCTATGCTAGTGTTTTGATATTTGCACCCCATTTCCAGTTCAGCTTTTTTGCTTTTTATTTCTGAATTGCAGCTCATAGACTTTTCTGCTCTCACTGGCTATAAACAGAGTTCCTTTGGTTCTCAACTTTTTGAATAACTAAGATAATAGGTGTAAGGTTTTGCTGCCTGCATTTGTATGTTTTTATATACACTTCATTTTCATTTTTCAATTTGTTTTCTAAACAAACCTTTTTTTTTTTTTTTGGCCAGTCCTGGGGCTTGGACTCAGGGCCTGAGCACTGTCCCTGGCTTCTTCCCGCTCAAGGCTAGCACTCTGCCACTTGAGCCACAGCGCCGCTTCTGGCCGTTTTCTGTATATGTGGTGCTGGGGAATCGAACCTAGGGCCTCGTGTATCCGAGGCAGGCACTCTTGCCACTAGGCTATATCCCCAGCCCCCTAAACAAACCTTTTTATCAACTTCTCATGAGTTACTTGGGAGAAAAAGTTTCTATGTATCAGTTAGAAAAAAATCAACAAACTGATACAAAAATACTGGTAATTTTACTAATATTTAGCCTGAAGTAATTTCTATGCAGCCAATAAAAATAAAAATGTACGTTGGAGTATATAAAATTGAAAATATCTTGTCATTTGAACAAAATATTTAGTGCACACAAACACAGAAACATGCATTTGTACTTCTTCAAAAGAGGTTTTACTGGTAAAATATTAAAGCAATCTAAAGTACATTTTATTAGGAGTGCTGATTTAAAGAATAATATGGAAGACTCTAATTATGAGCTTAGTATGTTTAATTCCATACTGTTATTAGCTGGGAGGCTGAAAACATAGCTCTACATTTTATAGAAAATATAAAATTTACACTCTACATGTGGTAAAAAATAAATCAACTGTTTAAACATAGATAAATCTATGTCAGTGGGCTGCAAAATATTTGCCTCTTTTATAAAGAACATATCTGGAGAATTATTTTAACCATGTGATTAGAATAAACATAAAGTTTTTGCATTCTTCATTGTATTTTCAGTAAAGAAAATCGGTAACAAGTTAATGGGAAAGAGTGAACTCAATACCTGGTTCTTAACCAGCCAACCTCAATCCAAGGAAAGCAGTATTTTACATTACCAGATAGAAGACTTAAACTACATGTCCCAATGGCAAGCCTTAATCACTACAGACATTTTAGAGCTGCTAAATCATTTGTTCTAATCTCTGGGGATAAATTGCTTGTTTTTCTATTCTTGTGCTCAATATTATAAAATCTGTTCTTACCAATTAACGTGTGTGTGTGTGTGTGTGTGTGTGTGTGTGTGTGTGTGTGTGAGAGAGAGAGAGAGAGAGAGAGAGAGACATATAGGTAATGGATGGATGAATTCACTCAAACTGGCTTTGTTTTTAATCTAGAGATTGGAGATCCAAACTAGTAACTGTGTTTCACATGTAGTCACCATTTCAGGCCACAAAATAAAGTTAAGGGCCAAAGCTCAGCTAGTGATAAATTAACATGTGTCCGAACCTTGGCAGATACATCTGTCTCCCTTGGTACCTAAAAGGATACCTAAGCAGATTGTTTTATTTTACATTGTAGCCATCATACATTTTCTAGCACACATTACTGAACACTATCATTGTATCTACACTGAACTATCATTTTAAAAATAGTATTTTTAATAAAAATTAAAAAAGTGAACTAATATTTTTAGCCAAAGTTTTAAATAAAACTTAATGCTTAAGGTCTTCTTGCCCTTTGCTGAATTTCATTTTGTAACTGCCAAAGGAATAACACACCTATTTTAGCATATTTAAAATTCAATCATTATTCCTAAAGTGAGAATGAACTGTTACAAAGCAATTATCTCATTTAGAAAGAGCTAACAAAATTATTTGGCTCTTCCTATCAAGACACAAAAATGAAAGATAGAAACACAATGTTTTACCCTGGGTGCATTTTACTAATCACTGTTTTCCTGAGCAATATTCTCCAGCAATACCTAATTCAATGAAAACGTGAAAAATCTAGTCCCTAATTATATCAGTCTAACTGTCCTCAAAATGACCTATTAGTCTTTGCAATGGTTTAAAAATAAAAAAAAAATTGCCTCTATCTACTCTGCTTTCCCATGAAAGTTTTATTTTAATATAGAAACAAATGTACTACACATTCTTCAGGATAAGAGTTTAATTTTTTATACAAACTAAGTAAATTATACATTATTTTGGAATGAAGCAATTGTACATATTCCATCTTAACTTGGAATAGGCAAATAGGATTTTTCTTTTACATTTATTTCAACCTAGAAATCCATAACTTCAACTTGAATAAATGTGCTTTGCAATAAGATTGTTAATACATCTGAATAATGAGGGGTTACAGTTACATATGTAAGGTAATGAGTATATTTCTTGTCAAATTTGTTACCTCCTTCCTCATTTTTCTGCCATCTTCCCTCCTCCCCAATTACCACCCCCTCCCGAGTTGTACAGTTAATTTCCAACATATTGTCTTGAAAGTATAACAGTTGCATTGGTTCACCTTTGATCCTTTGACCATTTTGATGTTCCCCTAGCAGTAGTTCAATTGCTAAGTTATCAGCAGTTACCCGCTAGCGATCAGGTGAATCCATTTGCTTGTCTTGTTGCAGATATATTTGCACAAAGAAGACATGTAAGCACAAAAAATTGGCTTTTTATTTTACTGGCTAAATATAAAATATTTTGAAGAATTTGTAATAACATATAAGTAAATATGTACAATACATAAGTCAATACAGTAAAGTTAAAATGGATTTCTAAATTTTAATGGTTATGCTAGCTCCCAATAGAATAAAACCTATATCCCAATCCAAAAATTTATAGGGAATGATTTAATTTTAGGCTATACGTTAATGTATGTGATTCAGTGTTTTCCTTTGAAACTCATCTCGGAATGATTTATACACATAATCTTTCCTTGATCAAGTCACAACTTTTTTTGTAGCATGTATGTCATCTTACAATCAAGCCATCACAAGGTCTTGTTAAAAATGCAATCTTAGTCTAAAATGTCATTGTAAAAATAATTTATTTATTTTAATGGTAAAGTTAATGTACAGAGGCATTTCAGTTACATGTCAGGTAATAAACACATTTCTTTTTGAACAGTGTGGCCTTTTCCCTTTCTCACAGTTTTTTCACTCCTGATCCCCCTCCCCTACAAGTTATATAGTTCATTTTCAACATAGTGTTTGTTAGGTCCTCTCCCTGAGGGCTACATGCAGATGCCCCCACCTCATTAAGTCTCCACCCAGTTACCTGGGTATCCTGCAGACCTGGAGGCAGTTACCTCCCCTTTCCCTGAGGTCACCTCCTAATCCACCTGGCCACACCCCTTGCCCCTGCCCTAAATAAAGCAGGGCTGGGTGGGGGTCGCTTTCTCTCTCTCCCTTCTCTCCGGCCATGGATCATCTTGGCCACAGGCCAGCAGTTCGGTAATAAACGTTCTCTCCTGCCTGAATACCGCGTGGCGTTCTCCTTTACTGGTTACCTACTTTAAAAACCTAACAGTGTTTAGTGTGTATCACTGCTGCATTTGTTCGCTCTTTATCCCACCATTTCTGTGCATTTGCGTATCATGTTTCAATAGATAGTCTGCATAGTCTGTACTGGGAGAACTTGAACTTCAGGAGGAGAGTGCAGGGATACCCCATCACAGTGACCTGTAGTGAAAGTCAGAGACTGTGTGAGAAAAGGGAACACTGCAATTAAGAGGCTCACTGCAATGTCTGAGGAAGCCATTTGTCACCTGGCACTATGAATAAAATGTTCACCTGGAGGATAAAAAGACATGCAAAATGACAGAAGAATGGCATTCAAAGAAATATAAGTAAAAATACACTTCTTTTCTAAACAAACTTCAGTTATCTTTTACAATACATTCAATGTAAACAATCACTGGTGAGATATTCACAGTCTCATTCTGGCTCATTTAGCGGTTCTGCCGCCCCCTCCCCCACCCCCACCCCCACCGTCCCGTGAAGAGTTCCCATAGCAGCTCTATTTTGTGGTATTGAGAGGCAGTTCATAAAGCAGGTTTCCCTTTGGAAACATATTATCATTGGATGGTAGTACTAAATGATTAACTAGATTTAATCAAAGAAACAAAAGTGGCATTAGCGTGCATTATAGCTCTGTGGATGCTCTACTGCTTAAAGCATCTTTTGCCACATGTCGTGGAAATCAGGTGACACAGACAGTGGAGTAAGTATGAGCATGAGCTTTTGAGTGACAGTTGATTAGATTCCCAACATAACTTTTTTGTGCACATTTTATTGTGAAGAAAATTTTACTTTAACATACATTGTTTCCCTTTATAGTGTTCTATTGAAACTGAATAGTTCATAAATGGAAGTGACCTCCATCCAACAAGTCTACTAACACAGTTTTTCAAAAAAGCACATGTTGACTTCTTGTGACAGTTTCATATTTCACTAAGGCTCACGATAGCTCTGCTATTTCCCTGGTCATTCTATGTCATCTTCAATTTGTGATCTTTGATGTTATTATAATCTCAATATTCTAGTGACATTTCCCAGAGCAGCCACTATGAAGTTTATCTATTTACCCCATCACTATCTTCCTGCATTAATATGCTGTCCTGACATTATGTATAAAGTAAACTATAAATAAAAAATAAAATCTTAAACCAATTGGAATCCTCTTGAAATATCCTCTAGACATGGTTATGTCTATTTAACACCTTTTGTAACAGAACTCAGGTCAGCTATTGAATCCTAGTTGCAATGGGAGGTCTAGATAATTTGTATTCTGACCATTTTTGGCAGTCTGAATAATAAGCAAATGACAGAAGGAGAGTGAAATCTCTGTAGAAATAGTACTAATAGCCAATATTAGTTGAAGTGCTCACAATGTGGAAAGCACTCTTTGGCAATCTTTATATAAAATTAAATAACTTAATCCTTGCAAGAGACTGAGAAGTTAGTACAATTATTTTCTCTTATGTAACTCTAATGATACTAAATATCCATTTGCATTATAAATAGTAAAGAACTCAGAGAACTTGAAGTTTTATTTAAGGTTACATTAGTTCTGTTGACTATCATGAGATTTCTTAGGTTTTCTAAGTTAGAGTTCCCAGATATAGTTGGGATGTAGTTTCCCTAACTGATTTTGAGGGTTATATCCCTAGTTCTTGAACCATTTTATCAAATTCACAATTATTTCATGATTCCAATGTACATGATGAAATATCAATATTTGGTTCAAAATCTGCTTCATTTATTTTCATTAAAAATTATTTTAACTTCTTGTGAGCCAAGGAAAACAATAAGGCTTTCCTTCGCCTTCTCCCACCCACCCATACCTATTGATATCATAATTAATGGAATCTGGCCTTTTGCTGTATCATTCTGAATGCATTTCGTGGAAGGGAAGATTTGCTGAGCATCTCCACCCAATTTCTCTGCTCATTAGAAAATTTCTTAGTGTTTCCTTTTTCTTGGGTATATTTTGTACAATGTTATGTTTTATAGGATATTTTTCTTTGTCAGGGGGAAGGGTGTGCATTTTTCTCTATGAGATGCCTGTTTCAATTATTACAATATGTTGACAGTAAAGACTGGTAAATATCTAAAATATACTGAGAAATACAAAAAAGTTCCCCCAAAACAAATTCTCAAAGAAATAACTGTCCCCTCAATAAATGGGCTAAAGACATAAAGAGAGACTTCTCTGAAGAGGAAATAAGAATGGCCAACAGGCACATGAAGAATTGTTCAGCATCACTGGCCATAAAATTAATGCAAATTAAAAAAACATTGAAATTCCACATAATCCCAGTAAGAATGTCCATTACCAACAAAACTAACAACAGATGATGGCAGGGATGTGACCAAAAGGGAACTCTACTACACTGTTGGTGGAAGTGTAAGAATTGTTTTTTAGAATTCAACTTGAATTTCTCAAGTAGGTATTTAACACAGATTGTACTTCACAGGAATATATGTATATATATGTATATATATGTATATGAATATATATATTATATATATCTTAAAAGGTTGTATAGGCTTTCGCTTGATTTTCTTAAGTTTTCAGAATCCCAGTTGGTTTGAGATTTTTATCTTTATTTTGTTTTATCCTATTGATATGAATCACACACAAAATAACAATATTTTATGGACATATAAAGCATAAGAATGACACTACTTTTATTTCCTATTCCCATAGATATTTTCAAAGTAAAAGACCAAGTTTCCTTTCTCCTGTTTTTCTTCTCAAGAGTCCTATTTGCTTTGTTTCACTTACCCTGTTTTTACAAGGGACTTTTGAAATAATATTTTCCAATGAGTGGAAATAGTCTCTGATAGCTTAATTGACACTTCTCTAGGGGTTATTGTTCTTGCAATACAGCCTGGGGATTATTGAAATAACAAATAAAACATTTTAAGGTGTACCATAAATTTTTGGCCCCGAGCCCAGCAGCCCCTGTAATGTTATTGGCTATGCCATCCCTAAAAGACAGAAACAAAAAATGCTGCAAACAGAAGAAAAATGTGATTCTCCACTCCTCTTTTGTTTTTGTTTTGTCTTTCACTCAAGCATAACTCAGATCACAGAGTGTGATATTTGTTTCATTGCAGTTTCACTTAGTGTACATTTTAGCTTATCGTAAGAATTTAACCTCAGGACTTTGATTAAGCAAAGTTTTCTTCTCACATTTTATTTTCTGAAAGCTTCTATTGTGAACACTCTAAACAAATCAGAAATTCCTGACATCAGGTATAGGAGGCCAAACAATCTTACTCTCTTATTCAGATCTCCAGGTATACATTGTGGATTTCTACTCAAAGAAGAAAAATCAAATGATATTTTTTACACTTTCAAAGCAACATAAACCAAATAACTTGAAGAACTTGATTATTTTCCCAATTAGTTCCTTGGATTTTCCAGAAAGTTATACCTACATTTTCAACAAACAAACAAAAAATCCAACTTCTTCTATTTTGTTTAATTCTTCTTTTTAAATAATGCAATGTTTGTCTCACATTTTCTAGCCCCTTTGGAAATTTTATCAGTCTTCGTTTTGGCCTCTCATAGCACTTGGCTGATATTCTATTCTGGTAACTATTGCATTCAATTAGAATTATCCAGAATATATTATCTTAAAATGCTCTCAATCACATTAATTATGTATCTAATCTTTTTCATGGTTCTTATAAGCTAAAAAGGAGTTCTATTATGAAAGTGAGACAAAGGAATGGATCCTTAATAGTAAAGATGATAACGATAGATTAGCACTTGCTATGCATTTATTTTGGGAGGATTGACCTTCACAGTCACGTTATTACTTAACAATGGATTAATCAAAACTCAGAAACTGGAGAAGTTAAAAGTATTTGATGTATAACTTAGCAATAGTAATGCAAAGACCTGTTCAGATAGTTTTCAGTCTTTTGAGAAAGTAAGGAATAGTAGGGGCTAGTAAATGTGGAGAAGACACTGGACTTTTACTAAATGAAATAAAGAACATATAATTAGAATCAACATATCCATAAAACATGAATCATTAAATATGCATGTTGAGCATTTTGGTCCGATGTGATTGCTCCGTCATAGATGTTCTTTTCCTACAGATTCCTGTGAACAAAGGTGGAAAGGAGCAGTGTGCACAGTCCATGCAGTGGGAAAATTGTGTTCCTTCCATAAGCAGCTCCCAACTTGTTTTGGCAATCATTTCTGGTATCTTGTGTCTTGTATATTTGTTTTTCTCAATTGGAGAATGGAAGGGGAAAAACAAAATGTTGAGGCAAATGAAAAAGGACAAACCAATGCAACAGAGATTGTCACAAGACACTATATTGGAAATGAGCTTTGCAACTGATAGGGGAGGTTGGGGAAGGAAAGTGGGAGAAAAATGAGGGAAGGGGTAGCAATGTTCAAAAATAAATGTACTCATTGTATTGCCTAAGTAACTGTAATCCCTCTGCACATCAACTTGACAATAAAACTATTTATTAATAAAAATCAATTAATTAAAATTAGTAAATGAATATGATAACTCATACCTGCAATGATCAGTGGCTACAGAGGATTAGTGAAGGGAGGAAAAGAGATATTACAGGGTGAACAATATGGAAATATGGTGAATCTGTGTATGAAGGTCACAAAAGATATCTCACAGATCGTTGCTGAATATTTGGGGTACTGGGGATGGAATCATGGACTGTAAGCAAGACGGTCATAATAATAGTATGGTATATGCATATGTAGAACACCATGGTGTAATGGCTTTCAAATATTAGCATACTAAAACATAAGTGGCACTTATTTTTTCTTGCATGTGGGCCCCAATGGGAGAAAAGGGGATGAACAGAAAGGGTGGAGAAAGATAAATATGGGCAAAATAGTTTATGTGCATGTGTGAAAATGAAATAATGGAGTCTAATGACAATTGTTTAGGAAGGGGTGAAGGTAGATGAGAGAGAGGCAAAGGAGATGAGTCTGACAAAATACCTCATAAGGACTTATGGAATATCAAAATGAGACCACTTGTAAAATTAACTGATGTTAATAAAAATGGGAGAAAAGAGTGAAACGCATAGCAACATGGAATTTTATTTTATTTTTAATGAAATGTTAGTAATAGTAGATAAATTGAATAGTTAAGAGATTAATATAATAATTAATATAATTATTAAATAGCTATTGTTGTCATCCTTCCAGTGGTACAATTGGAAATGCAACTTGACATGTAAGTAAATGTGCCTACATTTGTTACACTGCCACTTCTCTTTCAGGATTTTGTTATTATAGTTACTGTTGCTACTGCTAATTTTCCAAATATCCTTTAAAGAGAGTTCAGTGGGAAATGACATAAACAATAGCGTTTAATTAATGTGTATGAAAATATGGGCAGATAATGCCACAGCTCAAAATGTAGCCTAGAAGATGGTATGTAAACGTCAAAAGATATAGTTATATTTGAGGGACATTTCTGGGCCAGTGATAACCAGGAACTGAAAATCTGCCTCAAGAAAATAATATTAAAACAAGATGAAATTATTATACTTATTAATATACCAATGACTTTTATGACATACTGTGGTAAACATTATAAAGAAGATATTATAGTTGTTCCCCTCAGTTTTATTCATTCCTTGTTTTCAGCCTTTGATTTTTCAGATATTTTTATTTCTCTATTAAAATCTGAAGACAAGTAAGCTACCACAATTGACTGATATTCTGGAAAGAAAAGAGCTTTAAATTTACTGTTGTATGTATATCTGTGGGCATGTTTGTCTATTTGTCTATGTGTGTTTGTTCACAGAATTCTACTTTAAGACTCCCTGAGAAGCTAGAAATCTATCAAATATTATGAACTCAAGGGAATGGAACAATAAATGCCATTTTTCTTTTAGCATGAAGAGAAAAGCATTTTACAATCTCCAGATTTTGCCTTTCCTAACATTCGCCTTTCATTTGCCATTGTTATGAAAGGCAAGGAGAAAAGTTCTTTAAAATTCACTTTTCTAGCTTCAGCCCTACATGAGTATTCTTTTTTGGACTGGATAATGATTAAACTTTGATGCAGCAATTTTCTCTGAAAATTTCAGAGAATATAGCACTTCCTTTTCCAGGTATCAAGAATAAATACTTTGAACTGCTTAGCACTATAATAATTCTCTGTAAATGTCAAGTTCTGGTTTCCAAATTCTCTTTACTATGAAAGTGATGAGTAGTTAACAGTGCATACACATGACCTTCTCTCTGAGCCACATTAGCAGCTTATTCAACACAGTGACCTTCCCCTCCACAAATGTTACTGTAAATCAACTATGAAGATGTCAGGTCTGGGTTCAAGGTTCAGTGTCATCATTTTCTATTCTTAATGCAAGAGCCTAAACACTGAGCTACTAAGCTTTCCATCAAACCAAGTAACCCAGACATTCTGCACAGCGAAACAACTTTGCTCCTTTTCATGTTGTTTCAGTGGAAATGTGTCCTCCCTCTAATATTGAAAAAAGAGAGACATTCTCTTTCTTCAACTCTCCCCTTTCATTGTTCTTGTCTTCCTCCCGCCTTTGTCTTCTCCAACCCCTTCCCTTTCTCTCTCACACAAACCCCTTAATCTATGATCCATGTGTTAAAGCACAGTGTAATGTTTTACATTATTATATCATTTATGTTGAGGTAGAAGTGAAAAGATAAGGATTTTAAACATAACAAGACTTTGTAGAATACAGTAAAGGAATCATGGTTGCTTTAATTCTCCCTAATGAAATTACGTGTTTATCCATCACCTGTCAATGAATGTTGAAGTTAGTGACTGATCTTCAAGGCAAATGAACATGTTGCAATGATTATCTAAAGACAAGGAGAACATTCATATTTGCATCTTATCCATTTATAGAATAGAATCAAATCAGTGATAAACCCACCAGGCTACTACGTATTTCTAGTCTTTGTAAGGACCTACATGTGCCAGTGTAAGTCAACAGCTTTAGATTTCATGAGCATATAGATGGCTGATACACAGGAAGCATAACCATGAAAACTTTCTACACAATTATTCTTGAATTTTCTTCATTGCATTGCCTATTTTTGTTTCATACTGAAAATTTCAAATCATATCATCATTCATTTACATGTTGAAAGTCATAATATGACCTTAAAGGAACATTAGAAATCTAGAAATGCATTATATAAAAGAGACATTGTGTTCTTAATTTTTCTTAAAATTTCCACTATATGCCATTATTTGCATCAAGCTTCTCTATTTCATTCTCCATGATTCTAAAAACTACAATTTTATTATAATAATATTCTCTCTTATGGTTTCAAAAGTAATAATTATCACTGTAAATTGCTTCGACATTATTGGACAGTGCATTATGAGAACCAGAGACTGCTTAATCTTAAGCCTTCTTTAGTCAAAGTCCATAAGATTTCCACTCCTTTCCAAGTTCAGGATAAGTGTGCTTTTCCACCACTTCCACTACATCAATATCAGTATGTTAACTTTTTACTATTAAAAGGGAATAAAATATATAAAACTTTCATTTATTACATTTGACCACTTCCCTGTGAAACTGAAGCTCCTGAAAAGCTCAATTTTTCTTTATACTTGGTATGAACAAATACGTGCTAATAGTTTAATCTTCATCAATTCTCCAAGCTTTGTTATTTAGACTGCTTAGAAATTGCAGTCTTCTTTATCTCAAAATAAGTATTTTGTTTATGTCTTTTTATGTTATTGTCAATAGTTATTTCTTTTTCAAAGGTGATATAAAGAAGGGTTACAATTATGTAAGTAAGGTAATGAGTACATTTCCTTTGGAACAGTGTTACCCCCTCCCTAATTTCTCCCACTATTCTCACCCAACTTTCCTACCCCCAAGTTGTAAAGTTCACTTCCAACATTGTTAATAATTTAGAGATGAGTATCTTAATAGGTAGTCAAATTCATCTTTACACTAATGTTTCTCTAATGTATTCATTAGAACATGCACATTTGTCTAATATTACCCTCATTCATTGTATTAGGGTATATCTATCTCCCTGAAAATCAATAATATTAAAATGTACCCTGATTTTTACTGTGTATGTGTGTGTGCGTGTGCACACATGTGGGACCCAGTTACCAGGATTTTTTGCTATTACTCAGAGACTCATGCTCTCTCTTGCCTTTTTCCCTCATGGATGATGCGCAGCCACTTGAGCCATGCCTCTAGTCCAGCATTTTGCAATAATTAAAGGTAAAGATTCTCACACATCTTTAGTCAGACTTGCTTTGTCCAGGATTGTACAGATCTTAGCATAATGAATTGACAAGATTACACACGCACACATCACTAATATTCACTGAATGTGTGTGTGTGTGTGTGTATGTGTGTGTGTGTGTGTACCTAGAATACTTGTATATTCTAGGCATAGGGTACCTGTATGATTAATCTGCAGTTAAAACTATTGAACCGCATTGGTAGACAAGTATTATTACAATTTTTTTTTTCTGGTGGATACATTGTGTGGTCCACTGAGAAGATTCCTGGGAACTTGGACTTGTATTACTTCAGCTTTCACTCAGTTTTAGAATCCTAATTTTGCTTTGAATCTTTTCAACATAATAAATAAATACTAGTCAAGGGTGCTATTGTATTCTAAATTCTCTGAGACCTTGTGAGGAATCATCAAGAGTAGGAGTGATCTTAAGGACTCCAACACACTCTTCCTTTCATTTGAATGAGGCCATTGTGTGGTTAGTAGAAGGGATAGCTGTCATTCTGGGCTGGAGAATTAAATTGTATTTACTACTAGTATTTACTACTGCGTGATAGTGTATAGTCATGTCTCACAGGATGGAGAATCATTCAACTTAGGCTGACTGTGACAGTATCGTGGAAATAAAATGCTTTACTAGGCAAAGTGGAATGCACATTGTGGAAAATAAACCTTTAATTATTTTAGACACTAAAAATTTAAAGATATGCTATGGCATAAACAAGTGATTTTGATGGATATAAATACTAAATAAATTTGTGTGTTGCTGGAGAAGAGCTTACATAGCATGAAGGTTATTTATGTCACACACTAATAGCAATAATCACCGGTCTGCATGGAAAATGCCTTACTCATCACTCCCACGTACAATTTAAATGGTCATATTTAATTAATTAAAAGGGCATATGAACTAATGCATGTGTCTGTCTTTTATGTCAAATGTTATTGACAGATTGCATCAATTATTGAAAGAAATCTGTAGACTAAAAAATCACTTATGTAAAAATAATTTCAATTTTTTTGAGAATTGACTGCATGTGTAATATTAATTGTTTGGAAAAGTCTTCATATTGAAGGCATTCTCAAATTTAAAGTCATTTAATGAAATGATGACCTGATTAAAAAGGCATAAATTGATTATTCTTTCTACTTTTACTCACATTAGACTACACATTGATTATGTACCCTAAAGATTATTCATTAGATTAGGTAAGCTGAGTAGTAGAAATATCAGTAAAAACTCAAGTTCGGTGTGGCTGGATATCGCACATATACAATCTGTTCAGTAATAAGTACATACAAAGGGCTGTGAATGTGCCTTAGTGGGAGAGTGCTTGCCCAGCATGAATGAAGCCTGTGTTGCATTTCTCAGTACCACATAATCAGAAAATGCTGGAAGTGGTGCTGTGGCGCAAGAGGTAGAGTGCTAAACTTGAACAAAAGAAGCTCAGGAACAGTGCCTAGGCGCTGATTTCAAGCCCCAGGAGAGGCAGGAAAAAGAAAACACAAGAAACTTTAAGGGAATTTCAAATGGCTGTAACTTATTATTTATTTTAAGGAAATTTTGTGGGTTCAAAGTGAATTTAACTCTTAACAGGGTGTCCAGTTGGAATGAAGATATTTCTACTTGCAAAAACAGTTCATAGTGTATATGTACCACATTTTCCTGATTCATTCCTCTACTGAGTGGCTTCTGGGTTGGTTCCATATTTTAGCTATGGCAAATCGTCCTGCCATGAACATTGTTGTTCTGGTGGCTTTAGTGTGTTCGTGTTTGTAGTCTTTTGGGTAGATGCTTAAAAGTGGGGCTGCTGGGTCATAGGGGAGCTCTATGTTTTAGCCTTCTGAGGAATCAATCTCCATACCGCTTTCCAGAGTGGCTGAACCAGTTTACATTCCCACCAACAATGAAGTAGGGTTCTCTTTTGGCCACATCCTCTCCAATATTTGTTATTGTTAGTTTTCTTGATAAAGGACATTCTTACTGGGGTTAGGTGGAATCTCAATGTTGTTTTGATTTGCATTTCTTTTATGGCCAGTGATGTAGAGCACTTTTTCATATGTCTCTTGGCCATTCTCATTTCCTCATCAGAGAAGTCTCTTTTTAAGTGCCTCTATCAGAAAGAATGACATTGCCCCATTCATAAGAAAATGGAAGAACTTGGAAAAAATTATACTAGGTGCAGTGAGCCAGACCCAAAGAAACATGGACTATATGGTTTCCCTCATAGGTAATAATTAGCACAGGTTTAGGCTAGTCACAGCAGAGGATCACAAGAGCCTAATAGCTATGCCCCTATGAATGCATAAGATGACACTAAGTGAAATGAACTCCATGTTATGAAGTGTTGTATCACTGCTGTAATTACCTTCAACATGCAATGTTAAACCATAGCTTCTTTTGTTGATGATCCTCTTCTATCCCCTTCCTGTGGTTGTACCTGCGCTATCACTGTATCTTATCTGAGTACACTGGATACTGTATATACTGGTACTAGAATTAGGGAAGTGCAAGGAAACATAAAAATCGAAAGACAAAGGATAAAAAGACAAATGACGCCAAAAGCAATACTTGCAAAACCATTTGGTGTAAAGCTACTGAACAACTCATGGGGGAAGAGGGCAAGGGGGAGGGGGGGAATGAGGGAGGAGGTAACAAACAGTACAAGAAATGTACCCAAGTCATACCATATGAAACTGTAACCTCTCTGTACATCACTTTGACAATAAATAAGTATTTAAAAAAAAAGAGTTCATAGAAGAAATATGGAGAAAAAGACCTTGGTTGGAAAAGAATTTCTTTTCTGTTATGACATGAAAGCTTATAAATTTCCTTTGTATGAAATTAGTGTAATATAATTACTTAACTACCCTAGTAATTCTTATATTTCACATATATATGCAGCAGCAGTCAGGATCCAATACTACACAAGTAATATCAAAGCACAAGGAAAACAACTATGGCATTTTTTTTTAATTTTTAGAAAAAAAATATCTTACTGGATGCAGTGGTTGAGTGTAATAATAACCATAATTGTTCTTTTTACTATTTAAACAACATATAAGCCTCATAAGAACAGTCAATATACTGGAAAAGTAATTGCATTCGTTCTCTTTTTAGGAGAAAAAGTACCTATTACACATTTTTACTGAGTAATAGGACTGAAGGGCAAAGTTCTCAATAGCACTGAGCAGAAGTCATGCTTCAATCAATTTTATTGGTTTAGGAACAGGATGAAATATTGACTCTAAATCCGATCTCGACTGACTTTCTTGGCCTCTCCATTCCTCAAAAGTTTTACAGAGAAGTATATGTTCTGAACAATTTTTTGTTGTTGGTTTGAAACACATTAAGCTCGATTGAGTAATGCTAAACTTCATTTATTACCTGAGCAAATAATTCTGTTTGCAGCCTTCTTTCCTTAGGTCTTTGTGGATTATGTAAGAAGGAGATGTCAGGATATTTGGAAGAAATGTACACATAAGAAGAACATGGAATGATTCTAGTGGTTAGATAAAAGGGGTAGGTATGGTAGCTCATGTTCTTATTCTAAGCTGTACTAGGGAGGCAGCAATTAGGAAGTTCATAGTTTACAAGCCAGGTAAGACTCACCCCATTCCCCACCCACTCCCTATCTTCCTCCCCTCAAGCAAACAGCAGGACCTCGGTATCAACCAATAGTTTGATTTGGCCATATGTGCCTGTCAAAATTCCTCTTGAGATCTGTGACAAATAAGAATGAGTCGCTTTAGTTATCTGACAAGATCAATATCTCAGAGGCACTTGGCCTTGGTGAGATATGGTTTTGGCTTCCAAGGCACAGCCTCTCATGCTGCAGAACACATCTGCATTTACTACCAAAGTATATCTTGTTTCTCACTCCTATCTACCAATGCTGGCTCAGAGAATAGCTCCTCTGTGATTTCCATGAGGAAAACAGGAAGAGAGTTGTCAGTGGGGGTAAATATCCTTGTCTGATGCTGTGAGTTCCACAAGAGATACAAATGTGGTCCTTCTACTAGTTTATTATAATTATAATAATAATAACTATTTTTATTGTTTATTGTAGTACTATGGTATGAACCCGCAGTCTTTCATGTTTGCTATGTAGGCTCAGTACTGCTGAGAAGCCTCTTTCAACCTTTTTGAAATGGCATCTCATGTGCCCAGGCACACACTTGGGTTCTATGACTGCATACCTTTTCTATAAAATGGGCCCTCTGACCAACTATGTGTTGTGCAGACCACAGGACTGAGGATCAGATATTCTATTAGTTCCCTTCATATTTTGTGCTTCTTTTGCAGTTGAAGGATTCTGGTCACTGTTATCATGTAATGGAGGAAAAAAATCTTGACACTTAGTCCTTTCTGTAAAATAAGCCAGATTTTAAAGTGTTACCCTACACATCCTTGTTTGCAACTTTCAAATTTTCTACGTTCTGGTCTTTCACCAAAACTCCTACGCTATTCACTGTTTATGAATGCATAAATTTTTAAGTTCCAATCATGGTTCCTTCAAAAAGAATTAGTGCCACTCACTGAGAAATATTTCCATTTCTCATTGACTTTTCTATGAAACCTCCATGTAGATATAACATATTCACTATTGAGACTTGAAGAATTATAGCCACATACCCAGCTCACTCATCCACCAATATGTCTTGGCCTTGTACTACTTGTTCACCTGCTCAGAAAGTAACATGAATGTAGTGTCAGGGAAGGAAGCAAATAAAACCTTTGTAAGAAACAGAATTGAGCTACTTGCTTGTAGAGGAAACTCACATACTTTGATCCTTCTTGGGATCAATTCTAAACCTAGCATTTCCATCTTATATCAAAATGCTGTTAAACATATCTGTCTTTAAAATATGAAAGTCCTAATGGAACCCGCTTATGAAAAACATTTATTTAAGCATGGTTGTTTGGTGTCCAGTGGTCAAACAGTTCATTTCTGTCGAGACTAAGTACCAAGTCATAGCTGTCCTGCGAAAGATGTGATTTTTCACTAGATGTGACTTGATCATAGTTCCAAAAATGAGACTTTTTCTGATTTGTACATATTTGCCATATTTTCAATATTGGATATTTCCAGATTTTTAACCTCTGGTACCACAGAATGTGTGGATCAGGCTGTAGGACTGCTTTCACAGTGCCAATACAGGCTGAGGAGCTCTTACCTGCTCTAGACACTAGTAGAAAGAGACACATCTTGGTTTTTTTATTTTATTTTAATTTTTATTGTCTAGGTGATGTACAGAGGGTTTACAGTTACATACATAAGCTAGTTAGTACATTTTTTTTGTCAAACTGGTTACCTCCTCTCTCAATTTTTCTCCTACCCTCCTTTCTCCCTCCCCCCCCCCCCCGGCCCCCGTGGCATCAGTAAAAGTGATCCAGGATTTGTAGAAAATGTTCTAATTTCAATATTGTTAAAAATAAATTAATGAGTATCGAAATGAGTAGCCTAGGACCTGAACTCTGTGGTAGACTTTTACTGTCATGCTCCAGGTAGTAAATTTGAACACCAGAACTTCAAAAAAAATAATTTATTAAGTGAGATGTATGGCATAATGGTGAGTAATAAGCTCCCCGGAACCACATAGTACAAATGACAATATTCACCATCAAATCTCAAAGAAAGGTAGCAGATAAATATTTGCTATTTCATGTGGAATCTAGTGCCACAATTCTCAGTGAATTGTCTAATGGAGTACTGGCAATATATCCACAAAAATTCTAATTTGGGTAGATGATCTCTTACATGTGTTACCATCATAGAGACGAAGGTTCCCACATTAAATTTCCAGGCATGATTCTGTATACAATCTTTGAACAAGTATTATAGAGCACTGCAGAAATGTATGCAATAGATTCCTCTTTGATTTTTTAAAAACAATCTGTAAATTTTATTGTGACAAGGGTGCTGACAAAATGGAAAGTGTAGCTACAGACTACAAATTTACAATTATTCCAGAGTGTCAAAGCACTGGTCATCTACACAGCCTAAGAGGAAACTTATGAGGGTCAACTGAATGATGAAGTTATAGACTAAATATATTTTATGATGGCTCTATAAACATACTCTTTATGATGGCTCTATAAACATACTCTTTAGATTTCTCCTAGTTTCTTATATGTAGAAATTGCCTTACTCAGTTAACTGTCTGAATGGGCCATTGGCTCAGACACATAGATAAAGGGCTATGTAGCAGGATGATGTAGTGAAAAACACCTGATCTGCTACTGTGAAGCAAAATTGTGTACTAAAACTATGTGCTATATCTCCAGGTAATTCTTGAGACTAGACAAACCTGGTAAAACTAGAAAGTAGCAACAAAAGCAGATTTAAAAATAGTAAAAAAGTATATAATATATTGCCACATCTATTATAAGTATATATTATATATATGGAGATTCCTTAATAAAACAAATAAATGCCTCTGTAAAATTAGATATATGATTCGTAACACAAGAACTGAAATAAATACAGACATTTTAAGCCAAAAATATAAAATGACATTTTTTATCATTAAAATGGCATAAGAAAAAAACATAAAGAATAGCATTCATGTAGAAAAATAAGAGAAGAAAAGAAATCAATAGTTACAGTAGGGAAGAACTAGTAAATGATTCTTTGGAGGGTAACTTGACATAATCTCTGAAAGCTTGGAACAGAACAATATGTCTTAGAATGTTAAAACTACTCTCTTCTAATGTGAACAATTTATATGGAATGAGCTCAGAAACATAAGAAAGATTCAGTCCTTCTTATATAATAGAATATCTAGCACACATAAATATGTTTTAGTATTTCCAGATATTTAATTTTCTGTCCATTTCCATATATAACATTGAACCCAGTGGTCTTCATTTCTGTGTGTTGCTATTATAGGCAGCATGCATCATAGTGCTGTCAACAAACTCTCTTAAATTCCCTGGATCCATGTATTGAAACTCACAGTTATATGGTACCAATTGACTGAGTTTCCTTAGTTATCTTCCTATGCCTTACAACACTTAATAATCCAGAGTCAATAGCCAGGCTCCTCATCCTTGGCATTGTCCCAGAGGGTTTTTTGTTTCTTTGTTTCCTGTTCAAGGAAAAGGCTCTACAATTTTGAGCGACATTGCCTCTTCTAGTATTCTAGTGTTTAACTGGAAATAGAATCTCACAGACTTTCCTGACGGAGCTGACTTTAAACTGTGATTCTCAGATCTGAGCCTCCTGTGCAGCTAGGATTACAGTCATGAGCCATGGGTGCTGGTTCAGGTTATTTTAAAGTTCTGTTTTTTCCAGTGACTGAAAGTTTGACTAAGTTTATTTAGCATTTCAAAGATATTTATCACAATTATTGTTTTAATTGAAAAATAAGTACAACCAAATACCACTTAGATGAGGACTAATATGCATCTGTAGAAAAAGAATACATATAAGTCATTGAGAATTGTGAAAGAAGACATTCTTTGAGATACTACCATGTAAATTTATAGAAAATATTGCAAGGGGTCTGGGGATATAGCCCAGTGGCAAGAGTGCCTGCCTCGGATACACGAGGCCCTAGGCTCGATTCCCCAGCACCACATATACAGAAAACGGCCAGAAGCGGCGCTGTGGCTCAAGTGGCAGAGTGCTAGCCTTGAGCAGGAAGAAGCCAGGCACAGTGCTCAGGCCCTGAGTCCAAGGCCCAGGACTGGCCAAAAAAAAAAAAGAAAATATTGCAAGGGACTACTAATCGATAATGTGTCTGTTTTTCTGAAGATTACATATAAGCACTACAACTGGATCGTTACCCCAAGAAAGGAAAATATTCATTATATACTTTAGCAAGGGAACAGCCAGTTCATAATGAGCAGGGGGAACTTTTACTGTGAGTTTCTGTTAGGTACACAAACTATGAATTTGACATAGTAGCAGCATATTTATAACCATGTCTTGTTTTGATTGCTTTTAAGGTGGTCTATGATATATGATATATGTGCATGTGTGTGTATATATGTATGTGTATATGTGTGTACTTGAATCCTTTATAAGTTAAAATTATTTGACTTTCTGAATACTAATATTTTCTAAGATACCAGCTATTACAGTTTGTTTCCAGATAGATATTATTTTAATTCCTAGAGAACTAAAATGTGAAAGATCCACATAAAAATTATTAGTTTCCCTGTAGGTGAGCTAGTAAGATAATGAAGTTAATGAGTACATCTCAGTCTGTAGCCACATTGTATTATAGGATCATGGTCTATCATATTCTTGAAATGAAGCATGGTAGGATATTTCACAGAGGAAGGTCTTACACTACTGAGTAGGAAGTTTAAGGAACCTCATAAACTTCTTTTTCTTATAATTCTTTTTTAATTTTTTTTATTTTTATTGTCAGACTGATATACAGAGCCGTTACAGTTTCATATGTTAGGCATTGGATACATTTATTGTACTGTTTGTTACCTCCTCCCTCATTCTCCCTTCCTCTTCCCCTTTCCCTTTCCCCTCGTGAGTGTTCAGTAGTTTTACACTAAAGAGTTTTGCAAGTATTGCTTTTGTAATCGTTTGTCTTTTTTACCCGGTGTCTTATGTGCAAGATATATTGAACAATCCATCTTTGATATACAGTATTAGAGATTGAAATATCAGCATGCTTTGTGATTTCTCATCTTTAAAAAGACTGTTAAATTATATAGATAACATTGTTCTCACATGTTCTGCAGTGTAAAAGGTTTTTTTAGTAATGCGTTATTCAATGTCAATATTTGAGGAGCATATGAAATTATACAAGTCTTTATAAAATCACATGCTAGAAAAGACAGGTTTTTCTTGACAGCCACTTTCAAAAAAAATGAGGAAAGATCTAATTTTGAAAGCTTTAATTAGATTTGTTGAGTGTAGTTTAATTAGACTTCTTTACCTGTGAAATTATAATACTACCTCACTAAACTTGGAGAGAAAGATTCATGATTCCAGTGGCTGGTAATTGTCTCTTTCCAAACTGAATGAAAGTCAAACTTCACATCACACGAGAAATACAAGATGTAAACTAGATTGACTAATACATTTTGTCATTAAAAAGCAAATAGAACAACACAAGTAACATATTAGAGTGTGCGTCATTTAAATGTCATCCTTAATATGTGTCTTTCAATCAATTGCAAAGCCATATTACCTGTTTAAATTATTAAAAATCTCTATATGAGAATCATAAACAAATGTGGTAAAATATTTGAAGTTAAAGTTTGACATCGCTAATTACTTGTTAGCATACTTTACACAAATTTACTCTATAAGTTTGTTCCAAACTATTAAAAATCTTAGCAGTCTCTCCGGTCAATAAGAAATAATACCATGGAAAGAACAGCAATGCAGTTATTATGTATTGAGCTTAAATCTGCTCACATATTCCATAATATAACTCATGCTTTTTCACTAGTAACAATTGTGACAGATTTTTGTCAAATTAGACACTTTTTATTTTATGTATCTTTATTGTTTTTATTCAAATACATAAACCCATTCACTTGTATAGCAGTCACTTTATTAGATAATTTTCCTTATCCTATAAATTTATATGTGACTGAAAATGGGAAATAAATGGAGCATATAATAAATTATAAAACTTCATGAGAGATTTTTAAAATAATTAAAATAAAGCAAGGCAATACACAGAAAATCATGGTTACAATTGAATTACTTCTCAGTTCAGCTCCTAAGTTTCCATAAAATTTGCCAGAGTAAAAACAAATAATTAAGCATTCAACAGAATAGAAACCAATAGATACATTTTGTATAGCCTCACCATATCATAATCCTCTGTTGATGTCTCCTCAAACTTAGTGATAATCAGTAATGTTTTATTTTTGCAGTAGTATAAATATTAGATTTAACAGGCAACATCTTTATTATTCTTTTAAAATATATCATCTTAACTCTCATCATTGATGTGTAGTATGAAGTTTGAAATAACTGGATTTATATAAAGGTTTGTTTCTGATTTCTTCTGGAATTCATATATTAATGTAGTAAATCAACTGTTAATCTTCCATGATCTTAAATTGCTCATAAACATTGTATATGAAAATGTGAACTTTTGGCATTTTCTTCAATATTTGTTAGCTGCATTATACATAGGTGGTATTTCTGAGGCATATTTTATTCATATATGTTTAAATTGAGTAGCAAATAAATTTGCACATAGGATGAAGTCACCAGTCCCTATTTTTTCTTTAAGATTCTCCATTATTAAAATTTGGTTCTGTTTCATATAGTCTCTACAATTTTCAGGAGTCTAGAAAAGGAGAAGTTCACAACTCTAAAGACTTTCATCATTTCTGTAATTAAATTTGAACATGCATTTTGAAGATATTTATAAAATTTTATTTAGGTCCTTTCCATAGTCTTGCAGGGAGTTATTTGTGCATAGGGAATATTTATTGATGAGATAGAATAGTCACATTGTTTATGCCAAATGTCCTGTATATCCTAAGAGTCCTTACTATTATTAGGCTGAGTATCTTTCAAAGACTCAATTTATGTAAGTATATAAAACTAGTAAACAACAATACTTATAACTTAACCTATAGTCATATTCAATGTATGTAGTCAATTCTAGAGACAAAGATATTCAGTTATCATCTGTAGATGAATGTTGAAAAGCTCCAGCATTATAATTTTCCATCTAGGTAAAAAGCAAAAGTGTCTTCTGCAACAACAAGCCAACATAGACCTTGCTTACAGTAATTTTCTCATTTTCCCAGCGGGGAAAAAATATTACTGGAGAATAACTTTTGAATACTTTATATTTCACAGTGAGACTTTTCCAGAAACAATTTATACAGTGTAATCGATATATAACCCCTGTATTGAGCATAAACACTAAAATAAGGAAAGTGATAGACTAAAATGGTTTTATATAGAGATTAGGCATGTATAAGAACCCTTTTCATAGGTTAATGCCAGAGCAATTTTGATTTCTTGTTACATGACCCTTACTAATATGCTCTTGAAATCGTTCAGAAAACTGTGTATTGTAAGGAACTAGGGAAGTTATACTGTAAGCTGTCACATAACCAATTGCATGGAAAATTGAAATAGATAGTCATAAGTATTTCCACTGAGTGGCTTTGCACAAGAGTGTCATAATCACCTCAGTAATGTTTGGCTAATGCCCTTCTTTTCTCCATTAGCTTCCATCAACTTCGCTCATGCTTCACTTGGTTTCCAGGACTCAGGATGGCCCACACTCTGCCCTTTACCGATTTCACTTGGTGCCAGTCTATTTCACACTGCTCCAGCATTCCCTCCTCATCTACTTATGTTAGCTTTCTAAATATCTTACATTTTAATGTAAACCTTACAGCTCATGATCACCTGAAACAGAAATTCTCAACAAAATTCTCTGGCTCAACCAATGTCTTCTCTAATTTCAGTACAGAACAAAAGAACTTTAGAAAGTAGCCATGTAATCAATATGGACTACTAATTTAAAATTTGTAACTAATCCCATGTTCAGTGAAGAGGAGCTCTTACTTACAAAACTTTTTGTTCAATTAATTTTATACTTAATAAAGTATAATTTTGAGAAATTGTTAACTGAATATTTGAAAAAAATATCTGGTTGCTGAGATAAATGATACATGACAAAACTTAATGTCTTACTACATTCTAATTGTGGCAGGCCTTCAGTAATAAAATAACCAATATTCTACATTCATACTAGGTTAGCCTAAGGCTTTGCGGAAACATTATACCAGGAAGCAAATTGATGTGTTTTAATAAGACCAAATATTTCACAATTCCTCTAAGGAACTATTGATCTCTTACTGGAAGAATATAGGGAATAACCCGCCTCAAACTCTCAAGCCAATGTACTAATGGAGAATTATATAGAACAAAAATATAATATTCTTCATGCTAGAGCTAATAACTCTATAAAAATATACAAATAAACTAAAAGAGCTATAAGTTTCATAAATATTTTTCTCCACAGTTTCTTCTGTGTGATGTAAAATATATGATTCTTTTGCATACTTCAAGGTCTTAAAAATATTTTCCAAGTTTTCTTAACTTTATATTTCATACACTTAAGTAATTTTCTGCTGAATAGATTGTTTCCTAGTATTGACCTTTACCGAAGATGAAATAATATTTATTTTGTTTAGATATTTCAGTGTTTATAGATTAGTGAGAGGAATGGATGAATAGTTAGAGTTAATAGGATATCTACTGTATGACACCATAAAGTAAATTTTCATTTATGGTTTAGAAAAAAGCACTTAAGCAGCTAGAGGTGTAGTTATGTGGCTGAGCAATTATCTAGTATATGCAAGGTCTTGGTTTAAAGCATAAGAAAAAACAAGGAACAAAAAAATAAAAAGCAAAACAAAACATTAACATGCTTGATTCAAGGCTATCTTAGGTGAAATGCTATTAAGACTCCCTATCATTTAATAAACCAGTTGTGGTGCACATATCTGTGATCCTAGCTCTGTTGGAGGATTGCAGTATGAGGTTTGTGTTAGGCAGAAGTACATATTAGGAAAATATCTAAACTAAAAAGATCAGGATCTCAGTGCACATGATAGTAAGTATGATGCCCTATGATCAAATACAAATACTGCAACAGACAGATTAATGATGAGGAGGATGACAGACAGACAGACAGACATATAGATGATAGATGGATGGATGGATAGATGATAGGTAGATAGATATCTCTAGATAACATAGAAAATGATAGAGGTGTGAAAAATCTAAAACTTGGTATTTGACAAATGTGACATTTTCTAAATTGATGAAAACACAAGATGATATTGTGTATCAAACAAAATATTTAAAATAGAAATATACCAAATACTGATGAAGCTTCAAAATAACTGAGAAACTTATTAATTGAAAGTATATACTGATGAAACCATTTAGAATTTTTGGCAATGCTTTTGATTAAAATCTGATATATAATCCATATACTTGAGTATGTATACAACAGAAACAGATACATATGTTGACCCCAAGATATGCAATTTATAGTTGGCACTAAGTTTGCAAAACACATCCAGAAAACCAAAGAACAAATCATAATTTGGCACAGAAAAACATGGAATATACACATATATGTGTCTGTGATATAGAAGAAAATAAAAATTTGTGCTCTGACAAAATAGTGGAAATAAATTTCTATTTTAATAATCCAAGATATTAAAAACTAGAATATTGTTTATCTTTGAGCAAGGTTGACATTTGCAGTAACCTGAGAGGGACTTATGGACCCCTAATGATGTTCTCTTTTCTATATAGATGATGAATTGCACTGTCCATTTTGTGAGTTTGTGGTGTATTATAGTCTATCTTAATCTGTTCTATTTTATATTTCAAAACAGCTACATAAACAATCTACCTATGCAAAATGAATTCAGCCTGTTATCTACCTGAACAAACATATGGAAGGAAAATATAAATTAAAAGTTTAAATTCTACAATTCTGCTCATTTTAGCTCTCAGTAACCTCAGTTCACATTACACTACAGTTCTGAATGAACATTCTCCCTATAATTCACAAACATAAAACTCACCGTTCTCATTATTATTATAATTGCCATGGTATTATGGAAGAAGTGCTTGTTGCACAAGAAATATATTGTTTCCCACATCAAATTTATTTTCTCCATAACATACAAAGCCTTGAAATCAATTGGGCAATGTGAAAATACAGGAAATGGGGACAGCTTTAATATATACACAATTAAATGCCCTTGAAAGACATCACTGAGCTTTCTTTGATGTCGGCTCTCTGGATGTTCCCCCAATTACTTCAGCTCTCTCTATTCATTTGCCCTTTAGAATTAATGAGATTGGGCTTGTATCCTCACCTTTTATGTAGTCATCATTTCTAAATTCCTATTTTGCCCAAGTTCTCCATGCCCAATTTGTTCATGCTTTAATTTTTGCATGTATTATAACACATAGATACAGCACTGTCTCCTTCTTCCTCAACAAACCACAGCTGAAGAACATCCAGAATGGGCTTTTTTGAGGGATGGGAGTGGAAACCATATTATACATATTTTTATATGTTATAGAAGAGAATAAGTCTACTCTGTTGATGTGGATAAGTATTGTCATAAGTGGGATTAAAAGAAAAAATACAGGGTAGATGTTTGCTTTCAGATTAATATCCTCAAATATTTTTAATTTATTATAACGCTTGTTTATATTCTGCATTTTATTAAATTCCACAGCACCATTTCTGGAACAGCATGTTTATAGAAGTGAGTTGAAATCAAATACACACCAGATACTTTTATTTTACGTAATTCAAAGGAGAATTAAGGATTATGTGGCATCAAATAAGACAAATACTCCAAACATACCACATGGCATTTAAGTACTAATAATAAGGTCCTTACACAATCAGATCCTTAATACTATGAAGAACACTGAATCTCAAAAAGTGAAAGGCTTAAACATAAACAAACTTAATACATCCTCAAATATATTTTAGGAAGAATACAAAGATTTGGGAATGGGAAAGTATAATTGAATGGGCTTTTTATTAACAAAAGGCAGGCTACATTTAGTAAATGATTCTATAGATTTGGAGTACATATTTTTATATAACTTGACAATAGACAAGGATTCTGTAATTTTTTTAAAGTTTTATTGTGAAGGTGATGTACAGAGGTATAACAGTTACAGAGGTCAGGTAATGAGTACATTTCTTTTAAAAAATAATTTTATTGTCAAGTGAAATACAGAGGGGTTGCAGTTATGTATGTAAGGTGGAAGTATTTTTCTTGTCAAATTTGTTACCCCTTCCCTTATTTTTCTCCAACTGTTACCTCTCCCCCATTTTCTCCCACTTTTTCCCCTCCCAACTCCCCTCCTCCCAAGTTGTAAAGTTCATTTCCAACATAGTGTCTAGCGAGTATAACTGTTAAATTGGTTTTAAATTTAATAAAATATTTTATAGATTCCATTCTCTATGGGAAGTTGTCTTGTGTAAGTAATTGATGTTACTTATGAGTTTATCTTTATAAGCATATTAAGCATACTAAGCATAAGAATACTATGTTAGGAGTTTAAAATTTCAGAATGACTATTTTCCTGCCTAAACTTCTGTGGCAGATTTCTGTCCTTCTCCCCCCAAAAATCATATTTTCCTTTGTTTCATATAAAAATATCTGGAAACCCATCAAAGTTTTAATTTGATATGATATTTCCACACAGCCTTGGACCTTTGGCTAAATTCTGATCATCTAATACAAACTATTGAAAAATAAATTCACTAAATTATGCAATATTCTAAATTTTTAAAAATAAGAATGAATAAAATGTTTTGTAGCATGGAGTTCATTTCACTTAGCATCATCTTATGTGTTCATAAGGGTATAGCTATTGGGCTCTTGTGATGCTCTGCTATGACTTGCCTAAACCTGTACTAATTATTCCCAATAAGGAAGACCATAGAGTCCATGTTTCTTTGGGTCTGGCTCACTTCACTTAGTATAAATTTTTCCAAGTCCTTCCATTTCCTTACAAATGGGACAATGTCATTCTTTCTGATAGAGGCATAAAATTCCATTGTGTATATGTACCACATTTTCCTGATCCATTCCTCTACTGAGGGGCATCTGGGTTGGTTCCAGATTCTAGCTATGACAAATTGTGCTGCGATGAACATTGTTGTGCTGGTGGCATTACTGTGATTTTGTTTGTGGTCTTTAGGAAATTGAAAGGGAATACCAAAATTGAGAGACACAGGGTAAAAAAAAGACAAACAACTACAAAAGCAATACTTGCAAAACTGTTTGGTGAAAGTGAACTGAACACCTCAGGGGGGGAAAGGGAAAGGGGGAGGAGTGAGGGTGGTATGAGGGACAGGGTAACAAAAAGTACAAGAAATGTATCCAATGCCTAACATATGAAACTGTAACCTCTCTGTATATCAGTTTGATAATAAGAATTTGAAAAAAAAAAAAAGAGAGAGAGTAATGAGACAGAAAGCATGGTCACTGGAAACTAGTCAATCCGATTTCCTAGTTTTGTAACTGAGAGACAAAATAAAATAAGGGTTGACAGGAAAAAAAAATGTTTTGTAGGAGGGAAACAAGGCTATCTAAGGGAAAGTAAACATGTGTACTAGTGACAGAAAATACAAATCTTTGGGAAATAACTTCAGCTCTTATTCTTTTTACTTTTATCCCCTTTTTCTATTCTTTTTATTATTTATTTTTATTTATTTATTTAGCCAGTCCTGGGGCCTGAACTCTGGGCCTGAGCACAGTCCCTGGCTTCTTTTTGCTCAAGGCTAGCACTCTGCCACTTGAGGCACAGCACCATTTTTGGCTTTTGCTATATATGTGGTGCTGAGGAATTGAACCCAGGGCTTCATGTATACGATGCAAGCAGTCTACCAGTAGACCATATCCCCAGCTCCTTTTTATTTTTCTTCTTGCTCCTTCCATTATTTCTGACTTATAAGCCATGTTTACACTACTATACTTTACATCAGTATCTTTTCACTGAAACTGCCGAATATAATGTGTCACTACTTTATATGAAGGTTAGTAGCAGAGTGATAAATGGATCGAAGTTAACATTTTCTATACTGCATTGGTGCTTTTTGTTCTTTACTTTAATCTGATCATCTCATATATTTTCTATGTGTAAAAGTACTTTTGCAAAGTACTCAAGCCCAAAGCGTCTAGTCACTTTGTTTTCTATTAATCACCATCACATTACTGAATTTCAGTTTTGTTGAGTGGAAAACCAATCATTCAGCTAGCACTGATTTTAATTTTTGTAATTCCACAATAAATTTATAACCATAACCCTATGGTTATAAACATTTGAAATAAAAACCACATGAAATACAGAGTCAATTAATTCATGGAAATGAAATGCTGCTAGTTTCCTAACAATTCTGTGTTTTTGACATGCCCTTGATACCTTGCATTTCTATTTCCAAGTTGCTTTTTGCCCCATGCCTTTTTAGTTAGAAATTTTCTTCATGGATAGCACTTTTCCTAAGATTATTGCATGATTCCCAGAATCACCAAAATTAACTGTTTGAATATCATTTCCTTAGAACCTGACAAAAATAGGGGAAAAAGCCTCTCTAATAAGCATTTTCAGCCACTAACATGTCAAGCTGTCTCCCAAACCAACATTAATCTTCTTCAGTAACTTCACACATGTCCAGACAGACATACCTTGCACAGTCATATATTGAATCTTATTGAGTTACTTGATATTTATCTGTCTATATCATATTACATTTTGTATTACATAGTGACAGAAATATTTATTTACTCACTATATTTTCCCTAAAGCATTGAACAAATCAATAATACCAGTAAAAGAGCTCTTATAGAATATAATCTTCATTTAAAAATATTTTTAAAGACATGGGTTACATAAAATTGAATTAGTTGAATCTTTATATCAAAGCACAATTCATCAGTAATTCAGTTATAATTTGTTTTTATATTGAATGTACAATCACATAAGATGCTGGTATTAAAGTGGAATTTTCAGCAATTAAAATTATTGATGCAAACCTTCCTAATTACTTGTGCTCCTTCACGTAATCTAACAATGTGTTTTGAATATTTTGTATGTAAAACAGATAATTGTTATTTTTTATGCTATTTTTAAAATTTTTATTGTAATGGTGATGAACAGAGGGGTTACAGTTACATTAATCATGTATTAAGTACATTTCTTTCTGAACAGGCCACCCCATCCCTCATTTTCTCCCACTTTTTTCCTGTAATGTCCTGTAATGTTTTCCTGTAATGTCTTCTAGTCAATGAAATATTATGACTGTAGCAGTTCATCTTCAATACATTTGTTCTCAACAAAATAAGAGGCAAGAATGTGAGATTAATGGTATTTGGGGAAACTTTTTAAAATGAGAATTCACACCAGATTATAGGAGCAAATGGAGTGGAAGGAAATAAACAAGGATTCTCATGATCTTAAACATATAGGCTGAGAGAAATCAACCACACATAATAAAACTTCATATAGAAAAAAAGCTGTTAATATTGTAAATTATCATACTGTTTACTGTATATGTACCTGGAAAGAAGTGATATATATGATACAGATTATAAACAAGAAAACAATCAAAAAAGTTAGAATTGTGAATTTGTGATATAGGTATGTAGTCATGAGAATAATTTTCCTAGTAGTTCTTTAAAAATGTGTAAGTGAACACTTTGAAAATATCTCATAGGTGCAAAACATGTCTTATGGTATTAAATATATATTTGTTAATTTGAAAAGATAGAAAATGTACTGATTTATGAATTCAAAAAGTTAGTGACTAATGAAACCAATACAATAAATAAGATTCATTTGCTATTCACATCAGTAAAAATTCTGAAATTACCTATATTTAAGGAAAATTAATGAAGTATGTTTTTCCCATTCAATTTACTAAAAATCAGTCAAACACTACAAATAGCAGTTCAATGTTTTGAAGCATATATAGCTTAATGATTACAATCACTCTCATTGATGATCCTTGAATGTTTAGAACAATATACTTCATTTTGGTTTTATTCATTTCAAATATTTCATAGTAAGTCTTGTTCCTTTTTATGAAATATGAAATATCTAACTATGATAAGTTTTTTTAAACCCCTTATTTGTTGCAACATGTTGTGCTTATGTGTTACCTTTTAATGAGCTCTGTATTTTGTACTGCTGAAAATTGGAAAGTATGTAAAGTTCTTCAATTCAAGAGTCTGGAGACCACGTTTTAGTTCCTTTGTTTTTATGAAACGTGAAGGCATAAATGAATTGCTTACATGTCTAGCAAGAGTGAGCAAGCTGTTTTTTGTGACAACATTAACCACTTTGTTGCTATGCTCAAAAGATGGCTTCTGTAACCATCAGCAATGTCTTGAACCCACATGTACTTACATTCCATGGCCACAGCTGAAGAAGAAATCATAGTTTGGGATGTTCTGTTCTATGGTAAGAGTGCAAGGTGCAAAACCGGTTCACAGAATCCCATCACACATTTCTGGTAAGATTGGGCGGCACTTTAGGTTTTCCCTCCTAATGTTGTGCAAAGCATATGAAATATCAAAACCTGATATCAGAAAAAGAGCTTGGATGTTGGTGTTTAATATACTCAAAGAGGAGTAAACCATTATTTTCATTTTGAAAAAAAAATATGATCTATAAAAACAAAAGCCTGAGAACTGTCCCTGGCTTCCTTATGCTCAAGGCTATCACTCTACTACTTGAGCCACAGTGCCACTTCCGGCTTTTCACGTTTCTGTGGTACTGAGGAATCCGAACCCAGAGCGTCATGCATACAAGGCAAGCACTCTACCACTAGGCCGCATTACGAGCCCACAACTGTTACATTTGTCAGTACAACAGGATGGACACAAAAATTTACTTGAAAATTATGCAAGTTCCATCTGATTGGTTTAAAGCAAGGTGTAGCTCTTGGAATCATTTGCCATCCTGGCTTGCTGTAAGGCCAAGTTCTCCAACACAGATATTCAGGGCTCCAAAATAGAAGATTGTTTCAATAAATAAATGTAGAACAAGTATTTTGTTCAACATTCCCGTTGGCTTACACATGAAATCTTTCATGGGTTCATATAGTGAAGCTTTGTCTTCAGCTGAGGGTTGTAATTTGGGAGGTGTTAGGAACTGTTGGGTGGGACCTTGCCGGAAGAAGTGGGTGCCAGGGAGATATCAAAGAAAATCTATCTTTTTCCTGACCCTTCTGTCTCTCCCTGTACTTCCTGTCGATCTTGAGGGGAACTACTTTGTTCTACTCTATGCTTTCCTACCATCTTGTTCTGTTTACTACAGGGGCCAGAAGCAGCACAGTCAAGTGACTAGCAACGGAAACCTCTGAAACGGTAGGCTCAAATAATTACTTCTACATTTAATGTATTTTTCTCATACATTTGGTAACAGCATAAAGAAGCTGACTAGTACACTTTGAAACAAATTTCTGCATGATTCCTTAAATGAAAGTTCACTGGAAAGGAGGAGCAACCGTCATTTACTATTGCCTTTGGAATGCCAAAATAATGTCAGACAATAAGCATGTGTAATATAGGTTAAAATAAAAGGATAACACAAAATGACAGCTAGGGAAGTATTTATTTTTTTAAAAAGTAATTGAATGTAACTTTTAAATGCATTGACAATCAAGACTCTTGTTAACCTGAGATGATAGATATTATATGAAAAGTTACTACAGGTGGCTCATTGAGCTAATGTAGCTCACAGACAAAAGTAGTTTTCTTTGACAATACTTAAGTAACTTATGTTTGTATAAGTGTGGCTACTCATAAAGTTGTCCTTTTTCCCACATTACTTTGTTATAATCAATGTGTATATTTTTTCCACATTTGGAAATTTACCATGTTTAGATACACGTGATTCCCATCTGCTAACTGCTAATTCTGCTTCACAAAGGAAAATGCAACCCAAATGCATCTGTGTCTGTCATTAAGTAGCTGCATTTCCTCTTGAGCTATGAACTACAAAATAGTCTAAAAAATAGCAGAAACAATAAAATTAGGGCATTTGCAATTTTTAAACAGTTGCTAAAATAACGTGCCAGGATGTTCATTTTGTTTCCTGGCTATGCACCAGCTTTCACATAATGGCTACATCTCTTCATTGATCTATTGCTGAAATAGAACACAGAAGGGTTTTATTTTTTGGGTGTATGTATGTGATTTTGTTTTGTCCTATTTCTATTGAGTGGTTTTCAATCCAATTATTTGGCAGGAGTTAATTAGCAAATGATATATTGATCCAAGTAGCCAAATTATGGATTTTGTTCTTTGGGGGTGGGGGAGGGGTTCCTAATAGAAATTTATAAATGATTCAAAGACATCTACAAAACCACAGCTGTACATAATCTAACACCTATAATGTTATTTTTCAATGACTCTGGCATAATAGAACAATAATTAACAGTCTCTTATGGTTCACTTGAAATAAACAAAATGAGGCTCGAAATATAACTTATTCTGTTAAAATAAAATCTTATAGAGGTATAGATTTGGAAAATGTTTAACATTCCTATAATTTACAGGAAAGTATTCTTTTATCATCCTTCCTTCTTTCATGTAAATTTAAGACCACTAGCAATAACATAAGCATTCCCTTGAATGTATTATTTAAAAAAATATCAAATTTGTTCCTTAGAGAGAAACAAATGATATTTATACCACTTGTAAAGATAGGAAAGACTTCAGCATGCCTGAATTTAAAATGCCTGCTTAAAACTGCACTATGCAAAGTAAGACTCTAGAAGTAAATTATATAGGGCTAGGTAATTTGTTATTGTGACTTAACAATAAATAAACTTTAGTTTGTCCTAAGGTACTCTACTGAATACTTTATAAGCTCTTACACAGTTCTTTTTAAAATATTATGTGGCATATCCACATTTCAGTGATCAATCTTGTTTTCATAAAGGCCAAGTAAGTTGACCATGACCACACATTATTTTTGTAATGAATCAGAACAAAAACTCAAACATAAAGACCTTTCTAACAGCAAAAAGAATCCCCAAATCAGCTTTAATTTTGGCTTTGCTTTAAATTATACAGATGGCTATCTAAGATAATAGACTTTTATTAAAAGAGAGCTCCCACAAATGTACTACAAAATCATTGCACAGAATCTGCTGATGTAAATATGTTGTTTCATTTGATTTAGCATCTGTAAATAGAAAGATAAGGTTATATCTCTCGGATGGTTTTTATTGTTGTTTTTATTTTTGTTATTTTTTAATTCCTAAACCTACTTTACTTTTTATTTGTTCTCTTCTATCATTGCTTCTTACTCATAAACAGAAGTGGGTCTTATTTTACAATTTCTTAAGGCCTGGATCCCATTTATAGGAATCAATATTGCTAGCAAAGATTCTAACACCTAAACAAAATTTATGGGCATTTACAAGATGGTAAAAAAAATAAAACCTATTTAAATACTGAATAAAAATGAGAAAATATTTGTAATGCAATAATAAGAAATTAACCTTTCTGGAAATGTATCCTTCAATTTTAATGAAAGTAGTGAAAATAACCCTCAAATATTCATTAAAATATTCACTGACAGAGAAAATTAGATTTTGAGCTACTTAATCTGCCATATTTAAATTTAAAATGTTATCTGAATATGTTATTTTTTAACCCACTTCCCTCATTATCCTTCTCAGGTAGCTTTACATCTCCATCCAGTCTTCCAGTAAAGCGAAGAAAATCTGATAAGTATCATGAAGATAGGTTACAATTACCACTTATAACTGAATGCATAAGATGATAATCACTGTGTTAATATCAAAGAAATTTATGTAGCATACCATCAAGAAATGCTAATTTTCAATAAATGATAATTCTAAATTTCTCTAAAGTAAGGAGACAAGTCCTACTCTTGAGGACTGAAATAGTATCTCATACTTTTCTAAATCATAATTTCATATTATTTACTGTTTTTCCACCTCTTTTGTATTTATACCTGACAAACACATGCTAAAAGGATAAAACTATTGTCTTTTGGAGGATAGAGTTTATTTCTGTTGTGTGTTAGATTTATAAGAATTTCCTTTATTAGTGACTGTTACTTAAGCATTTCACTTTTTTACTTATCTAATAATCAATATTTCTTCCTGATATAACTTTTCTGAATATAGTTATAGTGAGAACTCTCATTGTGAAATGACATATAGGTCATGTTGTTAGCATTTAAATATAACCCACTATCCAATTGTTCCTATCTCAGGCAAAATTTCCAACTTGTCAAACTTGAACTAAGTAAAAATATCAATTATCTTGAAAAATTGTATGTAAATTTTGATTTAGTAGAAGAGCCATATAAACCCCAACTACAGAAAGGAAGTATTATCACTGGAGTGTCCAAAACTTTCTTTGCTTTAATTAATTTGAAAGTATTTCTGTTGCTGCATTGCTATTGGGATTTATTTCTAACTATGAATTTAAAAGTAATTAAAACTATTATCTGCCATCCGTACATTATATTTTGTGATAAGGCATTCAAAATATATTTGGTAGTTTCAAGCTAGTGACAAAAGACAGAAGTAATATATTCCTTTAAGATTTAATAATGGTAAAAGAGCTTAATGAGGGGCCAGTTCCAAAAGACAAAATATTGCAAGATGTGCAGGTTTTAATATCATTTTGAACTACAATTTTTTTTTCTTGAATACTTTTTAATGGTCATACAGTTACTTTAGGTCATTGTTTAGAAGGCTAAATAATTGAAGATATTCTTAGAAATTGAGTAAATATACTGCTAGATAAATAGACAATAAACATCAAAGTACATAAAGGTATATATATATATATATGTCACAAAGTATATTAATGTGTACATATATATGTACATAGTATAACATATGTAACTACAGCAAAATACCTTAGACTAGTAACTTAGAACCAACAGGAAATTATTGTGTCTCAAGTGTGGCATTGATGTCCAAGTTCTAGGTTCCAGTATTGCCTGGCAAAAGTACACTTCACAAATGTTGCCTTCTATGGCACTAGTAATTGTGTTTCCACAAGCTCTTTCAGAGCTCTGCAATTTCACTGAGCACATTTCTTCCAAGTTCTCCACTGTTTCACATAATCATTCTGGGGTGGGTAGAATTTAGCATAAAATGTTTGGAGAGAGGATACTTCAGACCATATCAGATTGGTAGCTAAAATTCAATATGGATAGAAGTAGAACTGTATTTCATATTTTTGCATCACTTTATCTTTCCATGTCCAACTACCCTTTGTATGTCAAGAAAATGTACATTTTCACCAATGATATTTCCACTTCTAACAGTTCCTTATATTGTATTTAACCTCAATTGATGAAAGTGACAAGGTTGTCTGCAGTCCTTAGGCAATACGTAAAATTTAATTTCTCATCATATTAATATAAAAGTTATGATAATGTAAAAGTTTACACGTTGTTTTACAAATCTCCAGGGAACATTTTGAGCTTACATGACTCAAGCAATGGAAAAATATATTCCTTTAAATCCAAATCAGCATTATCTAGAATCCAGATTAATTAAAATGCTCTACATTCTAGGAAACGCAGTAATTTTGTTCTAATGACATTTTGCGCATCTAGTTAAACCTGTCTGTTCCTGAAGCCCTCAGGACTGATTAAAACTTATGTTCAACATGTCAGTTTATAAGTATAATGCAAATAACCCTTTATACAACTACTTAGAGATAATAAGAATTAAGAAAAATAAATTAAATTTTGCTACAACATTTATTTTTTCAGAGTATCTACTGGAAATGTTCCTTGAAATTAGCAAAGATAAGGAGAATGAATTATTATATTGCCAAAACCTTTGTCCTTTAGTGTAATTTGTTAATATCCTGATCAGAATCCATGTCTAATTGCATATTCTCTACAGCACTTAGACCTTGTGAATGTTAACCACTCCAACAGGAGGCATTTTTAAACTTCAGGATCATTCTTAGACCCTGGCAACACTCCTTTCCCACATGTTGTAAATAAGCCAGAGTCTTCCCACCCAATCAAAAGAAAATAGCCGAACAGCAATCCATCCTTCTTTGACTTGAAGTGTCCATATTCTGTGAGCATAACAGGTAATTCTCCGTTGAGTATATTTCTCCAAAACTCATTGCTCGAATTTTTGTTTGTTTTTAACATTTGTTCTACTGATCTGTTCCCTCGAGATCTAAGAAAGAACAAAAGCATGAAATTACCTAGTTTGCTTTGAACTTATTTTACAACAGTAGTAAAAATCATTTTAAGCATTTGTCTTTCAATGTCATATAATGTTATTAAAGATGGAATTTGAAGTCTAATGTGACTTTATACTTAACACAAAAACATTTCTGACTGAATACAAAATTTAGAATTATAGGAAAATAATTTATGCTTTAAAAATTAAAAGTCAGCAGTCAATCAGTGCTCTGGACACTTAGGTACATGTGAAGAAAAATGACAAAAGGTTTTGTGAAGCACCTAGGGGAAAAATGCTGCACAAAACATTATAGACATAACAGTTTGGTTTATGAATGTGTAAAAATGCCACGTGATAAAGGCTTGGTACCCAAAGTAGTGTTATCAGTCAGTGACTGTGGGCACAATCAGGAGGTTTATAGAGCATTCAACATGTAAGGCTTGTGAGAGGTACTTAGGTCATTGTGCACCTGTTATCAAAGGAGAGCACGTGACTTTCTCCCTTTCATTTTACTTCTTCTAGTCATGAGGTTCTAACTAGTGCAATGTCTATTAGACACTTAAAAGTAACTGGTCATCTCAACCATTAACTTCTAAAACTATAAACAAACATTTACCTTTTCTCTTTATTAGTTAATTATCTCATATATTTTGCCATATGGATGGAGAGTTGATTAATGCAATAGGTCTATTGAATATGTAAGGATTTTTTATCCCTTCAAGTAAAATAGAGTCGATCTGTAAAAACAATAGAGCAGAACTGAGCAAGTAGTTCGCAATAAGATAGGTATGTTAAATGGCAAAAGTATATGAACAACTGAAAAATTTTAACTTGCTATGCAAATAACTATAGTCTTTTAGACACTGAAATAACTTGTCAGTCACTGTAATTGTGCACCTGTAGAATAGCATGTCATCAATAATTAATGAGGTTAATTAGAGATTTGCAAACTATTATAATTGGTCTCTATTTTTTAACTATGCAGATAAATTGCACATAAGTGGCTTAAACAATAAGTAGTGATATAAAATAATCTATAAGTATATCAGCTTCCAATTCAGTTTTCTAAAAATAGATTCTATTACCTGAATGTTGAAACCCAAACTTTTGTTCATATTTAAATATGTGGGTCAAGGGAATTTATACAATTCCCCTGGTGCTCTTATAAGGAAATAATGGTAACTCCTAGGAGAATTATCCATTTATTTCTTTATCAGCAAGTTTTTGAATAATGGTTTGTGCAAAATACTGTTTTAAATGTTGAGGATGAGACAGAACATTACAAGGGTAAAAGCCCTGACTTCAGGAATACATGATTGCACATATCTTCTTTGGTGCTAAATGCTTTACTTAGTTTGCACATATTAATAATAAATTAAGAAAATACATGATGAACAAGATGCTCAATTTTGAATATAAATATTGAGACTGAGAGATGTAATTCACAACTTCTAGCAGAGTAATCTTAACTTGTAAGTCACTACACTACTTGCTTTGTCATACAAGACTGTTTCCTGAGATACAAATTTTCCATTATTCTAGAAGTGAACATATTCACTTATTTTGATATTTTAAATGGTATTGCAAGATAGAATTAGCAGGGGTGAAAGATCGTAATTAGAAACTTGTAATTAGTTTTTGTGAAATTTTTAGAAGGGTTAACAAAAGAAGTTACTGAGACAGAGAATAAGACAGAGCATAGATTTATTGAGGTGACCTTAGAAGAGAGGCAGTGTGCATCAAGGCAAAGAAGCATAACTCTGGGATAAGGTAGGGAACGGGGTTCTTGACTTGGGTTACAATTCTTAGGATTGGCTGTTCTCTTTTTTTGTGGATTATAGAGATTGGTTGTCAACTTTCTAGACTTACAAATTTAATGTAAGCTCCAACTGAGAATCGTGTAAAAGAAGATTAGCTTTTCCTAAGCTTTCAATTAATTATCTAAGAAATGAAAACTACTTTCATTTCTTCCATCCCCGATTTGACTGTTCATATATGTTTTTGATATTTCTATCTAAGAAGAAGTTCAGTGTTACATTAATCTCTTTCCAAGAAAAAATTGTTTCATATTTTTGCTTGTGGATTTAAATTTTAATGGTTCCCTAAGAACTTTACAAGTTCATTTCCATATTCTTTAAATGTATGATCTATCCCAAATGCTTGACTGAGGAAAGAAAAGATATTCAAGAAAAAAAGACAAGGAACTGTAAACTTAGCAAAGCACCATCTCAAACAAAATAGTGTTCTTTTTACAGAGGTTATTAATCATCCCTAAAATGTTAGTATTTCTAGGAAGTTATAAAATTAAATCACTTAAAGGTAGATAAATGTGACATTTATCTTGTTACTTGATGAGTTTCTATTTTTCTATGGATATAGCATTACTTTCCTTTAATTGTATAAACTTGTTTGAAAGCAGTTGTAGAAAGAGGTTTCAATTCCACTTAACAATTTATGAATACAATTCATCTCATTATCGGCACACGTTCTTATTATTCTTCTTCCCTCAATTTCCTTCTTGCTTTATTGTTCTATCCTGCATTAATGAACACAGAATAAACTTTGTTGATGCTGAAAGTGAAGAGAATTCTCCTTTCTTATATGTGATTTCTGAATGATTCATGGATTGGGGTTATGTGGAAGTCAGAAGAGCTCATTTTAATCTTGTTCCAAAGCCTTTCAATTTGACTGTGCATTTCACTCTTAGAAGCCTGCCTTTGCCTATACAATAATAAAAGGAGAGTGATCTTTCTTAGATTATTTTTTCCTGTTCTCTTTGACTAGAACCCACCCTTCCTGTGACAGTCTGCAGTACTAAATGAGTGATTTTTTTTTTCTTGGCCTTCATTTCATTCATGACTTTCCACCTGAATGTACATCTGTTCACTTTGAATCTTGATCTGTTACTTCAATGTCAAGGCCATAATAGTTGAATCAATTAAAAAATGAATGATTTCATCGGCTCAAATTTTTCATCCAGTCTATACATTCATAATCTTACCCACATTAGTTATTTACTGAAGACAAATCACAAGTTAGACTATGTCTAAATATAATGATTTCTCTTTCTCTAAGTCTCTGTCACTCTCTTTATGTTTCCCGACATCTAACAATTCACCTGTAGGAAACTGATTTCCCATGTTTATATTCATTGTATGTTGGTACTTAGACAATAATACTGGTGTAGCACATGATCTCTTCGCAATTAAGAAGAAATATAACAGAGGTTTATTCTTTTGGAAGACATTCTTCACATGGTATTTAATCATGAAGCTGATCAATATCTTAATTTTTTCAGAGAAGAAAAGAGCAGCACATTTTTTTTTGCTTTTAGCACTGTCTTTAGTGTACAGTTCATTGAAATCCCATTAAAGTGATATGTCTTTAGAATAAATTAGAGAGGACCTCAAATCCTACCCTTGATATAATTAAACCACCAGCCTCCATGCTGATGATTTGTGTCTCTGCCATCTGCATCTGCAAGCATGCTATTTGGCAAAGAAACTCTTGTGAATGCTCACTGAATTGAGCCATACAACCCTCCAGTAGTGGAAATTTGACTGTGACTACAGTTCTACATCATGGTACAAATGAAATCTGTTTGATGTGAAGGACAAAATGCTGAGCATAAATGGGACCTTCCTGGAATTTGGGGATTATTCAAAATGATGAAATGCCTATATTTACTTTAATCTTTCAGGAAGAAAAGAATAACTATGTGAATGTATGAGTTGTATAGTGTATTAAAGCATAGATCATACAAAAAATCAAATGATAAATTCTAAAACTTCTTGAAAATAGAGAAGAATTTTAATATCTTAGGCAATCAACTCTATCTTGTACCATTATAGTCTATAACCATGTTTTATTATTTCTAAAATCCACCCATATTTTAATTTTGGATGAGGAAGACTCATAATTATCTACCTATATTTTTCCCTTGCTTGTGGCTTGGTGTTTTACTTAGTGTCAAGAGGTGAATGCTAATAATGACAGACACCAAAAAATGTCTGTGTGCTTCAATTTAAACAAAATGGAAAGGAACTTTTAGAGGTCTGTTCTATATCAACTTTGCATTCTATTGTACTCTGAATGTAAAGAATTCAGTGTACAAACTTAATAGAATGACTTAGTGTAAATTTTTTATGCCATGAACTTCTGTGAAATCGCAATATGTATCAATTTAGTTTTTTTAACTAATGCAATTAAATAACTGCATATGAGCAATTAAAACAGATAAGCACATACCATAAAAATATAAGTTATTATGGGTTAAAAATTAGGAATCAAAAGCCCCTAGTCATCCAAAATGGGTAAAAGAATAAACTGATGTGGAACTATTGCCAAAAAAATGAAATCTTATGTGTTCTAAATCCTGGGGTATAAGATCAACCATAATATTAGTTTAGGAAACACTCACCTGGAGACGTACAAGAGTTAAAATACAAGAGAAAAGCATAAATCCACCTGCATGTAGTAGCTTCCTCTGATAAATTTATTCCCATGGGGTTTCACACCAAAGACTACATTCTATGTAAGACACAATTTTAAGTGCAGTTTTACTGCAGGTTTTAAATCCGTGACCCTCGAACCATAAAATGAATTTTCCTGTACAATGAATTGTCTTCATTAACTTGGAGACAGTATAGAGCCTGATATTTCAGAGTTCTTGCAGCCAGCATCAAATTACGATAAACGGTGCTAGGCCAAAGCCAGGAGGACCATTTGTTTGGAACCCAGATCAATTAGTTCACACAGTCAACATCCATAAACATCCAGCACAACCTATATAATGTGGCTTGTCAAAATCCAGCATCACAAACATTGCGAGCCACAGCATGATCATTCACTCTTGCCTATAATCTGAGGTTGAATAGCTCTTGCCTTTGCATTTCCTTATTCATCAAATATATGAAATGTAAGGGAATTGTGACAAGTCACTAATATCTCAGCATTAGATCTTCTCTTCAGGAACTATGAGGTTTTATGTAGAGGCAAATGCTTAAGGGAAAAAATGCAGTACTTTTCAAAATGTGTTATAATGGAGATTAAGTAAAAGGTTGCATAGAAGCTGGGTAAAAGAAGTAATTTTAGGGAAGAAAATCAGAGAAAGATTAACTTAATTGTTTATAATTGAATGGGCCTTGAAGACATGTACCTTTCAGGGATCCTGCGCTAAAAGGCATGAGTGTGGGCCAAAATAGGAAAGTATTGCAAATCTGATGAATAATAGCTCTTGGTGTGATCACTTCCTTGGTGTGGTCAATTCATCACTAATATTTAGGTATGAACACAGTCATGTGGTAAATAGTGTTAATATGTGGCATAATTCATTTGGAAAGATTTTTTTTAACCAGTCCTGGGGCTTGAACTCAGGGCCTGAGCACTGTCCCTGGCTTCTTCTTGCTCAAGGCTAGCACTCGGCCACTTGAGCCACAACACCACTTCTGGCTTTTTCTATATATGTGGTGCTGGGGAATCAAACCTAGGGCTTCATGTATAGGAGGTGAGCACTCTTCCACTAGGCCATTTCCCAGCCTTGGAGAGATTTTTATATTCAAAAAAGTACAACCTAAATCTAAATTGGTCTTTTAGTTTATTATTGCTATAATCATACCAGTTCCTAAATGTGAGCAGCCCATTCTTTTTTTGTGATCTAGGCTCTGAGTTGCACAGGTAGCCTTGGAAAGTAAATCAGAAAGCTGTGTGCCACAATAAAATAAACACAAATGTTCTTAACATTGTTTTAAATAGGCAACATTATTATAGTCATCTTTATAGTGAGAAAATCTATTCCATTGGGAGCAATTGCTGTAAGGCATGACATGGATTTGAACTCTGTAAATTAAGGAATAATCTCTGCTCTATAGCATCATAGACTTTCAATTCAGTGTTCATCAAGCCTCTCTACAAATCTGGCTTCAAAAATCTGTGCAAATACATTTCCCCAGCTATTAGTGTACTAAAGCTAATTAGAAAAAGATAAATAACACCAATTTACTCAGTAATAAATGGTAAAGATCGCTCAATAGAAACCACATTAAAGTTTTAAATATGAAGTAAATATAGAGAAATCTTTGGTTTCCTTATTAGAAAGAGAATAAACAAGGTACTCATTCAAAGACCATCATTAGCTACCTCTAATTTGGGAGAGAAACAGTACAGAATTCTCTATCTAAAATTATTTGTAAGAATTATCACTATTATTATTGGAATTATAAATCTACCTAGCAACAAGATGATTAGCAATACTGTCATTTTTAAATTCAAATGAAGGAGTTGTTTGCATTTTCAAGTGTGTGGTCCATAATTTTAATATTTAAGTTTGTAGTGTTAGGATCATTTAAAACGTAGATTTAGACTATCCTTTAAACTTTTGAGAATCAATGAGAAAAACTATTTAGATAAACATTTATCAGATACACACACAAACTTTGAATTAAAGATCACAGTAAATTTTCAAAGTAGAGCACTGCTTTTAGAAAATGAAACTATAGCAAAAACATAATGTAGCTCAGTCCCAACCTGCTATGATTCCATTTTATATGGTAGGGTTTTTAGTTACATCTTTCATCTAAAAAGACTTGCTTCAAAACTTAGTATTTCCATCACCTTTGACAGTGGTTAACTTAAATGGTAATGATGTATTTCATTATAAACATTATAAACTTCATAATGATTATTACTAGGTAACATGAAAATATCGTGAGTGTGCTGTTTTCAAGTCTATTCAGCCCTTGATGCCTAAAAGGCATAATTATGTCTTTTTTCTTTTCCTTGTGATAAACCATTTTTGTAATTTACATTGGACTTTCAGTCTTATTTTGCAAACTCTCTGTTGCACCACCATATAAAATGAAAACTCATTGAAATTGGCATGTTCAAAATAAAATTCCAAATAAAATTAAAGAACAAAATATAATAGTCATATATAATGTCAAATAGTAATAAAATAGTATGCTCAAAACCTGGTATCCTTATTATACTTGCTATATGTTGTACTCTTCTCAGTATCCATCCATTGTATAATGAGATTTTATCTTCACATGTTCAAATTCATCCCTTCCATCTCAATCCCTTTTCTCCTTCCTCTTTTCCCAGAGCAATCACAAGTTTCATTATGCTATTTTCACAATTTTTTAATCACATTCACCTCATTTTATAGATTGCTTTCCATAGTTTAGCCATTTTCATAATACTGGGTCTGCTAATTGATGAGCATGGGAGGTCTTTCCATGGGGAACAAAGGCCCTGAGTTCAAATGCTAGTACAGAAAGAAAGGAAGAAAGAAAGAAAGAAAGAAAGAAAGAAAGAAAGAAAGAAAGAAAGAAAGAAAGAAAGAAAGAAAGAAAGAAAGAAAGAAAGAAAGAAAGAAAGAAAGAAAGAAAGAAAGAGAGAAAGAAAGAAAGAAAAAGAAAAAGGGAGACAGGGAATGGAGGAAGGAAGGAAGGAAGGAGGGAGGGAAGGAAGGAAGGAAGGAAGGAAGGAAGGAAGGAAGGAAGGAAGGAAGGGAGGGAGGAAAAACAAGACAGATAGGACAATGCCCCGTGGACACAAAGAAAACAGACAGTAATTAATGACAACATGGATAGGAAATAAAGAATTACTAATGAGCAGGAAAAGAAAACATAAATTTCTACACAATTATTTCATTCATTTTTGGGGACAAACACATCTTGCCCTAATGCCTGGGATCTTGTTCATCTATTTCATGTGATTACTAAAATGCCTTCTTGAAAACTTTTCTAAATTTTCTGTAGCAAACAATTTCAAAAGAATACTCGTTATCCTCACCTTCATTTAAGGGAATGAGTCAGAAAGTATTTTGACATATACTCCTCTGTACATTTTTCTTTTCTACTCTCCTCTTTGCTTCCAATCCTTTGTTTCATTTTGTCAGGTTAATGAGATTCCCCCTTACTGGGAAGAACAATGTTTATGTCTTATGCTATCATAACCTAACAATACTATTGCCTATCATTTTAAGAGGTATATTCTAGGCCCCATCCTGTATAATACATTATAAAATAACAATATACTTGATATCTATAAAGAAATGCTTTGTGGAAGATGATGAATGTATGTAGAACAGCAAGGTCTGTGAATCCTATGAGGCAATGTTCATCATTTCCCGTTCCTTGTTCCTGTATCATGAACTCGTTTGTTTTTTTATTTTTAGTAAGAGAATAAAACTAATTATGGGTACTGCACTCTCTGACATTCACTGAACACCAGCAAGCAGCATGACTTCCTGCTGAGGGAGTTATAGATGGCAACTGGGTGTATGCCTGTGTGCTATTGGCAGGCTACTCCAGTAACTACATACAAGATTTCTTCTGTGATTCTTTTCTGCAATCCTTTTCTTCTGCTCACTGGGGTGGTGCATTGTCTCTTCAGTGATTATCTTTGCTTCACAACTAGTATAGAAGAATTTTTTCCTAAGTTATTACATCTACAATTGAAATATCTGTGTGATAGTTCGCACCCATTGACCTTTCAGTTTCAAGTATCATAAAATCTATATAAAATAATAAAAACCATGGAGAGACAGGACACAAATAAGGACATTTAAAGTTTCTTAATGTTCAGAAGACATGTGTCCCAACAGCATAGTACATGTTAGCAGAGCATATGTACATATTTTGATAGAGCTCACTAAATACAGAATGATAATTTGATTTCAACCTATAAAAATATTGTTTCTGTTTCACTAAAAGAAACTTGGGTATAGTTGAATAAGTAATAGTTTTAATCTGTTAACTTACAGTTTTCATAATTTTATAAGTTTAATCAATAATATCTCACAGTAAATAAGGTAGAGATATCTAACAAAAATGCATTTTTTCTGTGTTGTGAAGTAAAATGTGGGAAAGCCAGAGGAAAAGAGTGTTGATGATTGGAAAAATTGATATGCAGAAAGAATTTTTTTTTTTTTGCTTTTTCTGTAGGTTGTGGGGGGCTTCAACCTCAGATTCTGGGCACGGTCCTTTGGCCTGTTCTTGCTCAAAGCTTGTGCTCTACAACTTTGAGCCACAGAACTATTTCTAGTGTTGTTTTTTGTGTTTTTTTTTTGTGATTATTTGGAGATGAGTCTCAAGAACTTTGCTGCCTGGGCTAGCTTCAAACCTACATCCTCAGGTCTCAGCTCCATGGGTAGCTAGTATTAAAGACATGCACTACCAGAGACCAGCTAAGAATTTATTCTCATATGCTTTATTGAGTTTATTTCTACAAGCATGTGACCTTGGGAGTGACCTTGAGATCCAAGAGAGAAATTTTCTCTTTCCTTTACATCTCTTAAACCTGAAGTCTTTTTTTTTCCTATTTTCTCAAAATCAGACAGTAACTCATTATTCTAGCTAAAGAAATAAAAGAAATTTCAGTGTAGTCCATGAAATCATTCAAAGCCAGAAGGGATTTCAACATTAAAATGATAAACATTTGAGAGAATAAAGTTGCTTTCCTTCAATTCTACAAAATCCCTTGAAGACATAGAAAATAAACAAGAGTAAATATTTATTCTAAAGTACTGATTTCCTTATATTACTTTATCTTACTCTAATATTATGAAGATAATTAACTATGCCAATTAAGTTTTTCAATGCAGACATTTTTTTCTTACATAGAATGAGCAAACAAACACTGGAATAATAATTCATTTGTGATATAAATTAATTATAAGACAAATACCTAGAGGAAAATATTCAGCCTTAGGAAAATTATTCTTTGTAACTTCAAACTTCAGTGTAAATAATGAATGCATATAAGCACAGTATCATTTCCTTTGTGTAGTTATAATTATTTGGTTGAGAATATGCAAGGGCTTCCATTTATTTTTTGAATATGAAATCACTGTTCATAAATTAAGACAGCTTGGGAATTTATACTTCGTGAGTTTTTACCTATTTTTTATTTCATCTTGTTCTTTCTTTTTTTATTGTCAAGATGATGTGTACAGAGGGGTTACAGTTACATACTTAAGGTAGAGAATACATACACATTTTGTCATAGTTGTTTCCCCTTTCCCATTTTTCTCCTTCCTTCTCTTCCCTACCCCCTCAATCCATCCATTGCTTTTTTCCTTTTTGTTCAACAAAAACTCTTACCCTTGATGTACTTTGTCAGTCTGATCTACAATGCTTATGACCTCTATGATTATTAACCATAAAACAATTCCTTCCAGATCATGTGATATATACATACATATTTCTGTTCCTTCTTTTTCTCTGATATTGTCCCTCCTACCTGCTGCCCTTGAATTGCTTAGTTTGTTCTCATTGGTGTCCATTGCAGCTGTTGGGCCCTTTCTACAGTATCCCCCCAGCCCAATTTCCATTCATTTTATGCCCTCTTCTCAGCTTCCTTCAGATTTGCACATGTATACACAATGAGTGAGGTAAAAGGTATAGGGTCCTTTAAATTCTCTAAGACTAATTACAAACAAGTCTTTTGCTTCCTTATCTTTGGAGCTATTTACAGCCTGGATATTAATTTATGGACATATGAATTTATGGACATATGAATTGGTGTTTGTATTTTACTTATTGGTGCCTTTCTCCAAAGACTAACCTTTTTTTTCTTCTCCCTGTTAATTGATACATTGGGTCATCTTATTTCTTAATAAGAATTTTTTCTTTTTATTAATGGTACATCTCAATTAAAAGAAGATTCAATTAATGTACAAAGCCATATATGCATTTAGTTAAAAGAAAAGTTTTACAAACTATTTTCAATAAAATCATTTTGTTAGTATATTTCATTCTAATCAGTATCCCTTCCTCATATGCCCCTACTTTACCAGAAATATCTACAGAGTTTATTAATTTTCTACATTTCAATACGGAAATGTAATGTTCATCATTGTATTTGACGATACTCAGACAAGTAAATTTCAATATTAATTTTCCCAGAATGAATGTAAATTTAACTCAAGTAAAAGCTTAAGGAGAAATGTGACAGTGTACTACATAAATCATTCAGAATATCCAGAAACTAGGAAATTAGCTTGATGAGTTGGAATTGTTAATGTGATTAATTTCAAATTTTATTTTACTTTACTATAAACTATGGCTCAAGTAAATAGAAATATTCTTTTAAATGAATTTTTTAACTTCCATTTAAAATATTTATTTATCCATTAAAATATAATTTTATTAGGGCATGCTCCATATTTTATTACATTTATATGTGCTTTCTGACAAATAAAATACTCTGACTTAGAAATTATTGTTTCCTTACATAGATATAGAATTACAGGAGGAAAACCTCAATGGCTAATCAAATCAAGTTTTCCTAGTACTGACTGTGAGATCTATCATAAACCTTAATGACTGTCTCCATGAACTGCATTTCTGGCCAACCCCATCTGCTTTCACTTTCTAAACAACCTGATGAAGCAAACCAAAATAAGCAGGTAAAAACATACTTAACTGAATTATGACTTCTAGGAAAGAACTAGAATAAAAGCTTTTATGGAGGTATGTAACACTAGAAATTAAAATCTAAAATGACTTCCAGGGTTGAAGTTTCAGTGTTCTTTATTCACATAAGATATTTAAATAGCATGCCTTTGATAAAAGATGTACATTAGACATCAAACATATAAATAAGAGAAGCCATATAATCTTTCGGTAAAATTAAAAATTGAAAGGTATCATACACATATAGATATCTCTGAAAAATCAAGTGATAAATGCAGTAAATATGATTAAATAAACGTGTATCTTGGCAAAGTTGAATATTTACCAAATATACACTTTTTAGCAAGTTCAATATGTGAAATTTATACTAAGATAGATGACATAAAAAGGATGCAGTTTTAACTTTTCTGTATCTATATGACTTTGCATCAATTGAATCATTACTGTGTAGTCCTTGCACTGTAAGACTAAACCTAATTGACCATTAATTATATATGTCACAGTCTCATGTGTGCTCTTGGTCAGTAGAATGTGGTTTCAAGATCACTTGCTTGTTTCTATCTTTCTGGGAATTCTTCCCAATGCTCCAGTCTAGCCTGTCAGATGATGAAAAACACTTGGCACAGATAGGTGTGTTGACTCAGACAAAGCCAAACACCAGGCATGTGAATTAGTCAGATTAGATAGCCAGTTCAGTCAACCTGCAAGCTGATCTCAGACACATTAGACAGTGTAACTGAGATCAATCAAGCCTGACCTAGCTCTGAAAAGCCTCACAGCTGGCCTACACACTCATTATACCTATGTGTCTATCTCTATATCTGTTGATTGATCAATTGATTGATCGAGAGATAAGGAGAGTTTATGTGTGACTAAAGTTTCACTAGCAACTATCTATTGATTAAAGTTGATATCCTATAACCTGCAAACACCAAATTATTTCTCTTTGGCCATTTCCCCCTGCCTCCAAAATAATATATACCTTAAAAGGATTGCTTTGAAAATTAAGTTAGATGAACATAAGGTAATACATAATAGTAACACAAATGTGATTTAAATATGACACATCACTTAAAACAGCTATCATGTGAAAGGTTCGTCCCTCATTGGTAACAATATTAAGAGTTTATTGGATCATGAGTGGGTTTACATTTATGAAATGGGCTGTTGGTTGAATAGAGCTGGTTGTATAATGTAGGTAATTGAGAAAAGACACCTCTTCACAGGACATATCTTACTTTGCTTCTTTCCTTTTCTCATTTTCAACCTTACAACCTTCATGAGGTGAACCACTTTTCTCTATCACTTGCTCTCTACCATGATGTTCTCTGCCTTACCATTTAGGATCACATAAGCAAGAGAATCATGTGAACATTTGCTAAAACCTCTGAAACTGCAGGCCAGAATAAACCATTTGTTCCTTAAGTTGTTACTCACAAGCAAAGATATAATGTTTATTACAACATCAACAAATTGAAGGTTTTTTTTAAAGTAATGAAAAATGAAGACTACGTATATTTCACTCAATATTCATGTCTAGTTTCAACCCTCATTACATGATATATAAATTTTATTTTTATAACTTATTCTTCTCATTTTTCGAGCTACCTTGCCAATGAAAATGAAGGTATTATCTTTAAATAAATAGTATGCCTAAATTGCCATACATATTGAGATTATAATGCCACTATTTGAATGTCTCCTCTGACTTAAAGCTGAAATTTAGTTGCCATGCTAACAGTTATAAAAGGTAGCAATGTAAGAGATGAGGGTTCTGACCTCAGGAAGAGATTAACGTTTTCATCACAGGAGTGGGTTAATTTTATGGTGATTTATGATATTTTCTTCTCATATGCATTCTCACCATGTGACTTTGCCATATTATGAGACAGTAAGAAGACCCTTACAAGGGGAAGTCCCTTAATCTCTGGCCCACACTCCAGAATAATAAACCAAATAAACTTCTATGTCTTATAAACTGTTTATTTTGTTATATTCTGTTATAGTTGCAGAAAAGGCATTAGGGTAGACATTTATTGGTGGGGGAAGACAAAGAGGAATGTAATAGTAAGTTAATAATCATCTGTGAGAGAATTATATCTAGTTTGCATTTTTCTTTGTGCTTTTGACATGCTTTTAAATCTGCAATGCATGTGAATTCAACTTATCAACAGAAGGAATGCACTGTAATTATAATTTAATTGACAGGGATAACTAAACTTTTAGAATTGCCTGCCTCTTTCTCCAAATAATATTCATGGAAATCAAACTGCATGAGTATGAAAAATCTGTAGACAACTATTTTATAAACTCTCCAGTGGCTTGACAGAACATTTAAATACATTTGTATTAGTATGAAATAATTGTAAATTTTGGAGTGAAATGGGTTAATAGAATTTAATATATTCATATGCAGAGTTAAGTTCTGATACTAAAACTCTCATTCATGTAAAAAGCCTTATGCTTATTAAGCCATTTGAAGAATAAAGGTATGTTTCATATATGGTCTCTGTCCAGATACTTTGCAATGTGTTCAAAAGACCTTTGTTAAATACTGTGGACTTATATTATGGAGATATAAAACAGATTGTTGAACATTCTAACGGTGTCTGTCTGTCTTGGCTATGATGGCTCTAATAGTGTCATCTGTCAGCAGTTCCACCCATTTCCTTCGCCACTGAGCAAGCAGCATGCAGAGTCAAGCCAGAAACGGAGATGCATTATTAGATACCATCTGTGTTGTTAGTCTGATTTCAATCCAAATTGTTCTTGAGCCAATCATGAAACCAAGTAAAAAAATTGATTGTGATTAGAGTGAAGAATGAAAATGGACATGAATCTAGAAGACCTGCATCCAACTGCCACCAAAGAGGGCTTGTTTCCCTACTCCTAAGTTCCAGAGTGGAGAAAAATTTGGGGGCGAGAAAATATTGTCTTGCACAGAGATGGAAAAAAAGACAAATAAATATCCATGCATATTCATTAATGCAACCTAATTTTTCACAAATATACTCACAGTAGAACAGAATCTTATTTTAAAATAGTTACTGGTTTAACGAAGAGATTTTTTGTAATTTCATTAGGGAATTATTTCTTAATTTTCAAAGGTAGATGATGAAAAGTGAGGATATGTGTATGTATGAATGTATATATGCATATATGTGTATGTGATAATTTAATTCTAAACTATAATGTTTCTCAAAATAGTTGAACACTACAACAAGTTTACACCACTGGGAACAATTGATGTGCATGTTTTGATATGTGAATTATTATTGATTCACCTTCAAATCATAAAATCACAAGTTGCTTGATTTACAGTAGGTTGCAAAACACTAATTCACATCATCCTGATTAACTTTGGTCACCTTTTTTTACATTCGCCATTGTGATTTTTTTTTTCATTTCTGTACTTTATGTACTTATATTTGTTTTTATTATTTTTAGTTTCAATGTAACTTTTATTGTGGTAGTACTGGGGTTTGAATTCAGGGTACCTCACATTTGCTAGGCAAATTAGCTAACTCTGAGCCACACCTCCCAGCTTCTTCCTTTGAATAAAAAGAACTTCCGTGGAAGCTTGATGCTCTGGGTCTCAGCTTTCCACACAGCTGGAGATGATGGGTGCAGGCCATTGTGCCCAGGCTGTTAATGGCTTTTGTAGGTATGTCAGAGTTGTGGTCTAATCTTTCTCACAGTACTCAGCTACACAAGAAGTTAGGAATACAGGTACAAGCCACCAGCACCTGGATTCTTTCCATAAAAATTTGCACCATATTGTTTATTCCTGTTGAGTGATTAGAAACAAATCAGAAGGCTAAGAGAAATGTCTGTCATTTAAACATATGACTGCATTTCAGAGTTACTTCTTTTTGTGTTTACAATTTTTATTTCTACTGTTTTGAAACAAGTAGAAAAAAATCATTCATTTTTGAACACCAATAAAATATGTGGTTTTGTTTGAAAGATTATTTCCATAGAGCTTAGTATGCTTTCTCTCTACATCCCAGAAAGTTAACTCAATACTTAAGACTGTTAAAACATGAATTTAATCATTAATATAGTCAAAGAATAATACAGAATTTCTATAAATTCCCTTCTCTAATAATTGACTCTTATGGTTACAGATATTTTTATTAACAAAATAAATCTGGTGTTAGGGAATTCTAAAGTATTAAATTTGAAAATGAAATCAAGATTTATTTCATTTAGAAATGACACAGTGTTTTATCAAAACTTATGTTATTATACACTGTTGTTAAACATCATTGGAGAAAACATGATTATTTATTCAAAAAGTTCACAAAGACAGGTTCTGGAAAATTGTTTCATAGTGAAATTGATTTCTATTTTTTCACAATGGAATTTCCTAGTTTTTCATGTGACTTTATAGAGGAAGAGATAGTTTGCAAGCAAAAAATGGTCCTGTTATTTATCTTTGTCTTGATAGGAAAATATTTCAAATAAAAACACAATATGAGAATTCCATTATCATAAGCTAGATATCAAGACTTGCATGTTATATAATCTAAATGTCAAGCGATAAGATTGATGTTTTCAGAAAAACTATGTTAATTCTTAATATAAGAAGTTACTTATTATCGGATCTCAAACTATGGTTTTTATATTGAAATATTACCATAAGATGTATAACAACAGTCTGTGTATTTTAACTCCAATATGTGAACTTTCCGAACTTTTATTTGTGTGTGTGTGTGTGTGTGTGTGTGTGTGTGTGTGTGTGTGTGTGTGTGTACATCTTGAACTCAGGGCCTGGGAACTGTCCTGAACTTTTTTGCTCAAAGATAGTACTCGAGCTACAGATGCATTTTCAAATGTTTGGAAGGTTATTGGAGATAAGAGTCTGCTCCAGCAGACTTCAAACTGCGATCCTCAGATCTCAGGCTTAGCAAGAATGACAGGAGAGACCCACTATCCCTCAGTCCAGACATTTTATTTATTTTATATTTCTAATACAGTAGTTCATCCTTTCCCAAAGTCTGGGTTACCTACCTAACCACGATCTAACATTACTAAAGGAAAACTTCTATACATAAACAATCCCAAAGTTTTAAACTGCAGGTTGTTCTGTGCAGCATAATCTTCCATAGTCTGACATTGTTCCACTCCAGATGCGAAACATCTTTGGCAGTGTCCATCTTGGCTTTCAAATTTGTCCTTATGGTACAACCTTGCTTTTATTCAAGTAAATTTATTCCACCTCATCGTGGTCCAAAGTGTAAAAGTATAAACATGAGCAATTTTATTACAGTATATTTTCACTGTTCATTTGATTGTTATTAGTTTTAATCCCTTGCAGCATTTAAGTTATCAATTAAATTTGGTTATAGGTACAAATGTATAGGCAAAATGCATATGGTGGGTCTATTAATCTCATGGGTTCAGGCATTTGGGAATCTTGAAATGTACTCCGCACAGAAAAGGAAGCTCTATGCTAGTACAAACCTCATGGATGACATCTACAACAGGACTGACACCTAATGGCACACATTTAATTGTGACAGTTGTGCAATTGGTATATACTACATAAAAACTCCATTTTCCTAGATTATATATCCCAATATCTTAAGAAGTAATAAAAATATATTAAGGCATATGCATTGTTAGAATAAATTTTCAGGGCTGGGGATATGGCCTAGTGGCAAGAGTGCTTGCCTCCTATACATGAGGCCCTGGGTTCGATTCCCCAGAACCACATGTACAGAAAATGGCCAGAAGTGGAGCTGTGGCTCAAGTGGCAGAGTGCTAGCCTTGAGCAAAAAGAAGCCAGGGACAGTGCTCAGGCCCTGAGTCCAAGCCCCAGGACTGGCCAAAAAAAAAAGAATAAATTTTCACTTTCCATAAACAACAGAAACTTTCAATAATTTGATTTTATGAGATTTGTAGGATTCTTAAATGACAAAGCTGATGTCATATATTGTATATTCATTTCATTCCATTCTTTGAGGTTTTAGATAGGATTTGAAAGTTTTCTAAAAAATATTATGAGAAAATCAAAAGGGGAAAGAATTACAAAAACTTGAGCTGAAATATTGTGTTATAAATGGAAGTGTTATAAATAATACCATTTTATTATATATTTTATTATAAAGTATCACAAGTAGGTTTCTAAATTTTACAAATAAACAGAGATAGGAACATGATTGATACAAGGATTTATTGATACAGGTGAAATTACCTTTCAAAATAATCTTTAGATTCAGAGCAACCACATCACACATCATATAAATGGAAATGACATACTTAATGATAATAAATACAAAAATATAAGTAAACAGCACAAATAATACTTATTGTTATAAAGAATGCTTTTTTATGAGTTTCAAGCTGATGAAAAATATTGGGATATTGAATGAGAAAAAGAAGCTAGACAAGTTATGTTTGTTTTACTCTAGAAATAATTCATGAAGCACGTTATTTATTCAAATAGATATAGAAAAGGATATTGCATAAAATTTTAGTTTTCAGTCAATGCAGCAGATTATGCAGGTGTAATTTTGCCCACATGTCTACTTGGAATCTTTATCTTGATGATTTCATTTATCTCTATAAATCTTTACAAGTATTTACTCCATAGTCTGAACAGTATATTAGCTCTGGTTGTGTGTTGTCCTTTTGATAATCATTTTATCTGACTTTGGGTATCATTGGTGTGGGGGGAGAGGCATACAGGGAACAGAGACAGAAGCAGAGACCTAGAGAGAAAGGTCTTCACATTATAGCCTGGGTTATATTAGCAGTATAAATTAAGTGTAGGAGAGGGTACAAAAAAATGCTGGTCATTCTACTGGAAAAGCTAAAAAGAGTAACACTTGTTTGGGCCTAAAAGTTTAATAAGACATTTTTGCTGGTGAAATGAAAAAGAAGAACATTTAGACTTTATGGCAAAATTATTCATTGGCAGGTAAAAAAATTGTAAACATTACAGAGCTATAAAAGTAAATTACAAAGTAATAAAAACAAGTGTAACGATTAAACAGATTCTACACAGTACACAGCAAGTACAGGGTAAAATAGACTTCTACTACAAAATAGCCAATACAAAATTCTGGCATAAAAATCTTAAAAACAGATAAAAATGTAAAAGCAACATAATTGCTGAAGTTACTATTACATTTATCTACCTATCTATCTATCTGTGTATGTATGCATGTATATATATATGCAAACGTATATGTGTATCTATGTACATATATACAAGGTGTATGTATTATATGTGAATATATAAATTATATGTGTGTACACATATTTATGTATTGTTTATACATATGTATAACTTTCAAACAAGTACATTTTTATAACTTATGCTTTAATAAACTTTGTATTCTATTTTGATGACCATATATACTCATTCATGATGAAATTCACAGCACTTTCATCATGAAGTGTTTGCACCCTCCTGCTATGGTATTTGCTGTCTGGTGCTGAAATAAGTTGTTAGACATTATGTGGTGATTGTAAAAATTAAAAATTGAAAGAAATGGTGCTACTTTACACTTATTTCAAGAGTCCTGAGCATCTTCGTCCTGAAATTTTGAAATGAATGTGAAAACTATGGGACTGTAGTGTTTTTCTTTATTTAAAGACGTCTTAAATATGTTAAAATGAAATTTATTTCATTAATTCTTTAATTATGTTTGTTAAGACTAAGAGGAAAGAAAGTTATAAATGACACATTTTACCTATGTAAATTTTATCTTTTGCAAGTATTCTAGAGATAATAAAGTATACTTTTGAGTTATTGTAAAATCATTAATACTTACTGAGATAGGTAAATTGTAGAAAAATATTTTCTAATTTAAAACAAATTGACTTTTAAGTACACTTTTCTGTATTTTATGTTTTTTACAATGTTTCACTTTATGTATCTACTAATATGATTATAAAATGAAAGTTGAATCAAATAATTTTTTCACTTGTTTCATTTCTACTGGGTAATTATTTTAGTTCATTTAATAATTATTAGCAAATATAAATTTTCAATAGTTGAAAGAAACAATATTTCACTCATCCAGTTGTCTAATAATCTATGTATATTGCACAGTATTGGATTAGCACATTGTTTTTCTAAAAGTGGCCAAAGTACTAACTACATTAAGACTAAATAAGGTTTATGGCCTATTATCACCATAAAAATTACTCAATTCTGATTTAGTAAAATAATACCAGCCATTGGCAATACATGTAAAATGGTATGTCTACTTTCCCATAATACTTTATTTATAAAAGCAGGTAATAATTCAAATTTGGTTCTTTAGTAATAGATTATTTAAACTTCTACTACAGTGAGAGTCATTGAAATGTATTCATAAGAAAAATCTGTTAAGTGCTTTCCGTAGAATAGTTTTTTCTGGAAAAAGTATAAGCAAAGAGAGGGTATCAATAAACACTTCAGAGATTTCTCCAGAATTATAAAAGTAGGCTAATTACATTCTTTCCTTAAAAGGATACATTTCTTAATTTGACATCTAATCATAGTTATATAAGATATATTTTAGGGAATTAACCTACATGAGATAAAATAAAAAATTCATTTGTACAAATTATAATGATTTCAAATTACATTTGGTTGGTGACAATTTACTACAATATGACTAAAGCTTAATTTATCCATCTATTACTTAACTATGTTCAAAATTTGTACATCAAAGGACTTTGGCTGACTGAAATTCACATTAAATTTTAAATTAACTAAATTAGTTTTGAAATCAATTGTATCTTGTAGCTAAAGAATTTGTTAATTTGTTACATTACAGGTCATAAAGACAAAATTCAATTATAAGAACTTCAGTAATATTTCTCACTACAATCATTTTGGAATAACTTAATTCTCCATGAAAGATATATTCAGTTAGAAGACCTCCAGATTGCAGATTTAAACATGTTGTTTTGATCTTTACTAGATTGCTAATATAGTAAACTTGTTGTCCAATTTGCTTAGCTGTTGCTTACTCTCTGTTTCATTCTCTGAAAGATCAACATAAAAGTATTTTCTTCTGAGTATTTCTTATACCAGATACAAGCCAAAGGTTCTGCTACAAGTTGGGGTAAGAGATCAGAAATCAGACTTTTTTTTTTCCTTCTTTTAAAGTAAATCCAGTGGTCAACGTATCAGGTCTAATAAAGGTGTAAAAGGATGCAAAATAAGGCAGTTTAATTCAGCAAATATTTCTGTAGATAGATTTAATCTTTTTCTTGATAAAATTAAGTAAAAACCAGTTGTGTAAAATAGATTATTTTTCTGCTTTTGTATTATTCTCATTCTAGTTAATTCAGGAACAGTTACAATTCATCAGCTGAGTTTATATTTTTATTGGTGTGTTTATGTGCTGAATTAAGTTTCTCAGTACAATATTGCCAAATTTCCTGTGCACATATTCAAACCCTAGATCTTATTCAAGATATGCTAATGTTTCCCCTACCCTATGCTTTAAATAGGTTTACATACTAAAGAAAAGTTGACTTGTACTGAAAAGTAACTTGACCATGTGATCATATGAGTAAATTCCTAAAACAGATTGTTCTTTTCTGGAATGTTTTTTCTTTGTTCCTTTGTCACTGAAGTCCATAGAAAAGTTTAGGGGGGAAAATATCTGATACCTTTTATTATTTGCTTCACTTATAAACATCATAGAAGAAGAATAAAAGAATATTGAGTAGAAAGCATAGTCAATCATTTCTCCTCTCACACCAAATGAAGATTATTACTCTGATTGCACACCGAGGCTTATAGAAGTGTATCATCTCAATGGTCTTCTTGAATGAGAATAAATGCATCATTAAATTTAAATACAGCAACCAAAAAACAATAGTGAAATCACAGAGAATTAAGATTGAATTAAAGGAACATGTGTATGATGGTATGAGATCCATTCAACTTCCAGGTGAAATGCAATGTCTATTATTCACAGTCACACATGACGAATGCAAAGACTTATAGGATTGCATGCGGATACTAAATAACTTAATTTGAGAGCAATTTTCAATGTAAAAATATTTTGTTGGTTGTTTTTGAAATAGGATTTGTGGAGGAGATAAAAATTATAATACATCAATTATTGACAGAGGCAGTTCCATGGATAGTGATAAGCTTTCTTGAGAAGAGGAAATAGGGAGAACAAGCAGAGTTCTTTGGGGAGAAGTACACACAGTGTTGTCTAGAGTGCCTATTAGTGTCTAGAATGTCTAGAGGTGTCTAGAGTGCCTATAGGTGTCTAGAGTCAGGGAGAAGAAAGTTGCCCAATATGTCATTGGGTAACTATCCATTATTGTTTCTATACCACAGATTAAATCTCAGGCTTCTTTCTTATAAGCAAGCACCATTCTACATAGCCACACCGCCACTCCTGGCTATATAGATCTGGAACTCCTAAAGCTTTGTGGTCAGAGATGGATGAGTCTCTAAATTTTATCCTAGTCCTCACACTCCAATAGCTAATGCCTACTGGATATCTTCATTGGGCTGGAGAAGAAATATTAATCACTAGGCAATTTAATACAAACTCTCCCTCCTCAAAACTAATTATTGTCCATTTTCCTCTAAGCTATTAAGTGGTATTCCTAAAAGCCATCTTTGTTATTGAATTTCACAAACCCAAGGATTCTTCTGGGCAAGATCATCTCTCTCCTGTTGTCATCTTTTTCATAATATATAAAAGAAATTTTATGCCTTATTTTGAACAATCAGACAATTTATATAAATATTTTATGATATTCATCTGCCTAGACCCTCACAGCAAACTGAGTTAATACAACAAACTTTCCTGAGAGGAACTTCAAAAGGATGTAAAATGAATACATATGTATGTTTTTTCTTAATTACATTCAAGTTGTACACAATGAATTAAAACTAATATGAAAGATTTTAAATTGAAATTATTATTAGAATAATTGCAGGCACAAAAGCAAAGGAATAACATAATCTATAAATATTCTTTGTATATTTTTCCCAGTCTCCTCCAATGGAAATGTGCTATAATATGGTTGCATAATATCACAACCAAGATATTGACGTAGGTACAGTATTGTGATCTTACTTATCCAGATCTATTTGTATTCATTTGTGTGAGTTTCTGTGCCCCTGTTGATTCATATAATGGAGTCATATGTGTGGATAAATGGATTGACCATAACAGCTTACATACAGAATTTCAGTCTATATGTACATGAGATATTCTTTAAAGTGAAATTATGAGATACTGTATTTTCCTTACTGAATTAGACAGATTAAATGCACGATGATATCATCTGCAAAGAGAAAATTTTACATCTTCTTTTCCTGTTTGAATCCACTTTATGTTTGCCTCTCACCTTCATGCTGTAGCTATTAATTCTAACACTGTATTGAAGAGGAGTGGAGAGAGAAGACATGCTTATGTATAAGGATAGCTGTAGATTTGTCATACACAGCCTTTGTTATATTGAGGAATGTTACTTGCATTCCTAGTTTCTCCAGAGCTTTTACCATAAAGGAGTGTTGGATATTGTCAAAGCTTTTGCTGCATTTATAGAGATGGCCTGTGGTTCTTATCCTTGTTCTAGTCATGTGTTGATTTACATAATTGCATAGTTGACTTGCGTATGGTGAACCAGCTTTGAATCCTTGGAATGAATCTTGTGTGATCATACTGTACACTTTTTTGATGAATTGTTGAAGTTGATTAGCCAGAATTTTATTGAGAAGTTTTGTACTGATATTCATCAAAGAAATGGGTCTATAGTTCCCTTTCTTTGATGAGACTCGGTCTGGTTTTGAAATGAGGGTTATGCTGGCTTCATATTAAATTAAATAGATTTTAAATAAGGTATTTTGTCTATTGGCACATTTATAACACAGTAATAACTGATGCAGGAACTTTCCATCACTCAAACCTTAGGAAAGTCTGAAGAAGCATTACATTGACAACACTGTTTTATTCCTTGCAGCAAAATGTATCCAGCAACTGCTTGCACAGAAATAGTGAATTAAAAAGGCAGTTTCTAAGATATTTCAAGTCTGACAGTTGTTACTCATGTTAATAGGTTAGAACTTAACAAGGGTAATAGAAATGGTGCATGAACTGATTCTATTTATGAACATTTTCAAAGTTTCTTTTTGCCTGCTTCAAAAGCAAATGAAACCTAGGAAAAAACTCATGCATAATTTCACAAGAACAAGCCTTGCACAAATTTTACATGGGAAAGATATATTTTACCCTGTAAAACAGGTAGGAAAAGCACTTGCAGAAAGTATCATCACGTAAGTTTGTGTTTATAATATATCCTATATAAATGTGTGGATAGATACCTCATGGAGAAGTAAACAAAAGTATATTATTCTATTGAAGAATGCATTTGTATGAATTGCATAGGTTTAAGGTATAATTATTCATGTCACTATACATAGTATAAATAGGTAGTATTGTTTCATACTTAAATCTTTAACAAAATTTAGAAGAGGATTGCAACTTGAATTTGCAATATTTTGGCAGAAATCAAAGAGAAGGGGAGAGAGGGACAGAAAACCAGGAAATATTTAGAGTCTCCTCCTATATGAAACATTTTCTAGGGAAAAAGTTGGGCCTGAATTCAGTAAAATATCCTTTTACTCCTTTCTTCTCAGACAATAAACTTTATTTCCTTTTATTCATTGTGAATGGAAGTGATTTCCACCCAAAGGATGGCATATTCCATACCCATGGAGATGGAAACATTACTGGCTACAAACAGTGTCTGACTTCATTTCAGTCTTGGCTAGAAACTCAGTGCCTCTAACTTGTTAGGCTATTTTTTTTCTATTTATTTTAGAATGTACTTAGTATTAGATGTCACAAATTCTCCCCACCCCCACCTCCGGTTCAAGAATCATTTTATTTTCCAAATGTCGACATGGGAAAGGAAATGATAAATGGGAAATGATTTAAGTTCATGAAATTATTTTTCATTCCTGGAAATCTCATTTTATTTTTAAATTTTTAAATTTTATTTATTGTTAGTCAAAAGGTGATTGCAGAGGGTTTACGATAACATAAGTCAGTTAAAGAATCTATTTCTTTTGGAGAAATGTTATCCCTTTTCTATGCTCTCTTTCAGTTTTTCCTTCCCTCCTTCCTCCAATAGTTGTATGATTCATTTTCAACATAGGGTCTAGTGAGTACCACTGCTGCATTTTTTTTTACTTTCTGTACCACTGTGTGTGTGCCCGCCACTTTCACTCTCAAAGACACATAAGCGAACAAACAAGACAGTAGGAAGAGACCAAAGGAAGATATTCTTAGGAGAGGATCAAATAGGCACAGTAGCTAGGTGTATCTGACTATATGAAATAATATTTATCAAAATTAACTTCAGGAGGTGGAACAACAGGTGGTGTGTTTTTTTTTTCTTGTTGTTGCTGTTTTTGTTTTCATTTCCTTTCATCTTGTTGGTTCATCTTCTTACTGAAAGACAATGTATGAGTCATATTTCTGCTAGTATAACCAAGTTCGTAGTTTAGAACAACTTTATAAGGGAAACCTTGTTTATTAAGCTCAAAGTTCTGAATGCTCAAGGGCAAGGTGCCAGCATCAATATAGCTCTGGTGAAGACCTTTTGGCAGATGGTATCAGAGTGGCAAACAACAAGCACGGGCATCGGGATTATATGACCAGGACAAAAAACAAACAAGGAGCTTTTTTTGGATTTTCAGAGGTCTCAAAAGGATTCAGTGTTTAGAGTCTTTCATACAACAGCTCATTTCCACAAGAAGAAACTCAGAGATCCAGTAAACCCTACTATAATCCCAATGACCCGTGCATCCCGCGAGACTTCACTTCTTAAAATTGTTCCCGGACAGACCAACTCCCCAACAGAAATAGAGAAATCATGACAGTGATTTGATCCTTCGTGTCTAGGGCTTATCTTTGGTTGAGACATTGAAAATAAATAAATGAAAAGAGATCATATCTTCCTTTGTTGGAAGTGTCAATATAAATATAGGCATTAACTATAAACAAATGAGATGATTTATATTTCTCTTAAATGACCCTAAAATACAGTCTTTCTTTCTGAACAGTTCTGCCATGACTATAGTTTGAATCATGATATATGTGTCTGGATTACGCCAAGGGCCTGCTAATTGGTATTCCTGGTGCCAAATCTACTTTACCACCTATTAATTTTCCTAAGTAACTGCTTTGCTGCAATATTTCTATGTCTCATGACACTTGCTCTAGATTTAAGTGCCTGAAAGTCAGGGTCTAGTTTTCCTAATTGCAATGTACACCAAAACCAAGGCCCTAAGTAACTGGCAGTGATTTATTAAAACCACGATTATTTGATTGGAAGTGACACGAAACAAGCAATCACTGATTGATTGATATTATTATAGATACATGAACAACACAAAGAAACTAATGTGATGTGTTCATATTGTCGTGAATTAATAACTTTAATTTGATATTTTTTTATTTTTTTCAAATTTGGAATCCTAGACTGAATAAGCCATCAGTATTAAGCATATTCTTTTATTTGGATTTTAGGTTGTTGTTTTTTCTATTATTGAGGCTTGCACTCAGACTGACTCTCTAGACTGACATTTTTGCCCACAGTGGGAACTCTACTACCTGAGCCAACCTCTTCTTCCGGCATTTTGCTCATTACTTGGCTGTTGTGGACTGCCCAGGCTCCCTCCCAAATTTGATTTTCAGATGTCAGCTGTCTAGTATTTTGCATTATAGACATGAGCCACTGGTGCCTAGTGTATTTTGTTCTTTTGAAGAAGTAAAATAGTAAATATCTCATCAGTTTTGTTTTGACAGAAATTTCAAAATAGCTGATAAAAATAAGACTGTAGATAGGCATATTTATACAGAGACTGAAGATTTTGCCAGACTATAAAGTATAGCAAGAATGAAAAAATAGGATGGAAAATAATATTATAAAGATCCAAAAATGAGTCCTTTTTGAGCACATATGAAGACACACATTTTCACATACAAACATATAAATATACAATGAAATGTACTCACTGCCCTATTAAGTTACTGTACCCCTTTTGTACAACACCTTGTCAACAAAATTTAATTAATAAATTAAAAAAAGAAAAAAACTTAATGTAGATGTACTTAAGTTTAGTCACTCTGGTGAATGTTTATCTTGTTGGGTTTTTGTTCATTTCTTTACTAGCTAATGGTGTGCATGTACATCTATTCTAAAAAAAACACAAATATATAATGAAAAGCAAGGAGTAGATACTACATTGTAATGGAAGTAAAAATATCAGCATCACACTTTTGAATATCACCCTGTTTTTTTTTTTTTTTTTTTTTTGTCTTTCTATGGCCATTGAGCTCATCTAAAACCTGATTACCAGAACTGCTAACTTAGATCTATAACATGAGAAAAAATGTTTCAAGTGAATTACACATTGAATTATGATTTATCTGAAAAATAAAATAAAAATAACTCTTTGAATTCTCCCTTGAATCTACTATATTTCAGTTAATACATTTGGAGTTTTCTTTCTTCTTTTTTATAATTTTATTTAATTAATTAAATCATTGTTGTAAAGGTGATATACAGATGCATAAATAATGTAATGAGTGCACTTCTTTTCAAACTGTGTCTCCCCTCCCTTGTTTTCTCCGCTTTCTGTCCCCCTTGAATCCCTTCCCCACAAAAAGTTCATTTCCAACATAGTGTCTTGTGAATATCACTGTTGCATTGGTTCACCCTTTGTCTCACCATTTCTTTAATTCTTCTTCCCATCTCCAAATCAAATAAACTTTTATATAATACAAAAGGTACAAAAATTAAAAATCCCAGCTATGGGGCTGGGGATATGGCCTAGTGGAAAGAGTACTTGCCTCGTATGCATAAGGCCCTGGGGTTCAATTCCCCAGCACCACATTCACAGAAAACGGCCAGAAGTGGTGCTGTGGCTCAAGTGGTAGAGTGCTAGCCTTGAGCAAAAAGAAGCCAGGGACAGTGCTCAGGCCCTGAGTCCAAGCCCCAGGACTGGCAAAAAAAAAAAAAAAAAAAAAAAATCCCAGCAACAACAGGAGGAAAAAAAAGAAAGGGGTTGGGGATATAGCCTAGTGGCAAGAGTGCCTGCCTCGGATATACGAGGCCCTAGGTTCGATTCCCCAGCACCACATATGCAGAAAACGGCCAGAAGCGGCGCTGTGGCTCAAGTGGCAGAGTGCTAGCCTTGAGCGGGAAGAAGCCAGGGACAGTGCTTAGGCCCTGAGTCCAAGGCCCAGGACTGGCCAAAAAAAAAAAAAAAAAAGAAAAAGAAACAAATTACTGTTAATATATTTTATATACATGTATACTACTTAATGTACTTACTTACATGTTTATGATCTAATTCAAGCTTCCATGTATAAGAGGACACATGCAACCTTTGTGTCTCTAGACCTGACTTATTTCATTTAATATATTTTAAGTTCTGTTTATTTGCAAATGATACAGTATCATTCTTTCTAATGGATGTGTAAAATTACACTTTGTATGTGTAAACCATATTTTCTTGATTCATTCATACACTGAAAATATACACCAGGAAACACATACTTAAAAGAGATGGAGTCCAGAAGGTGGAAGTGAATGAAGAGAAGAAGCAGGGGGTAGGGGATACCATCAAGAATTTATTGTATATCTTAAAAAATTAAGGAGAGTGAAGGAGGACAGTAGGGGAATGGATGCATGAGAACATTGAAAGGAGTGACATTTATCAAGATGCACTGTAGTCACAAACTGCATTGTTGAATGACAATTCCTTTGTGCAACTATTTGAAGATAATTTTAAAAAGGTAAAAAATGAAGTACTCCACTTAAAATGTTAATTAAAATAATGAAATGAATGAGGTCAAAATTTTAAAAAAAGCATAGTGATAATTTTTGCAAATAAAAGTTGGATTACTTCTTATAGAGTAGCTAAATATTGAATACTGTGCCAGGGTTGGCACATTTTTTTATTTTATTGAATTCATTTATAATATACCCTAAGGTAAGCTTTTAACTCTACTAGGTTCCATAGGATTAGACTTTAATGGATATTTCTGTGAAATTATGTTTTCTAAAGGGATTGACAGCTATTAGAAGGAGAAAAACAATATTAACATTGATTGGTGAAGGAAAGAATAATTCTTACATTGAAATTCTCTGCATATTAGAAACCTAGCTCAATATAACTAAGGTAATTCTACTGAAAAGTACTATGGTTTTATGGGGAATTGACAGACAGAAGGTTTTAATAACTGACATAAGATCAATTGATGTCTATTTAAAGTTTTAGGTGCTTTAAGATACTCAGTAGCAAGAATATCCAGGATAGAAACAAGAATAACCTTAATCACAAACACAACTTGGTAAAATCCTTAGGAAATCCTTTTAAATATATACTTTCAAATATAATGTATATTACACTTATATGTAATTTTTTTCATTCTCATATGTTCCCACTGGATAAAATGCTGCAAATAACACCAAGCATCTTCTGTAGAATGCAGACAGTGTTTCAGGCTATCTGCTTAATATTTCATGAGAATCCGCTTAGTTTCCACAGAAGCATTATTGAGGTAAGTACTTTCAGAAAAGTGAACTTAAAGAGTGTTAGGAGACGTGTCCAGTTTCACAAGGATAATAAATGGAAGAAACAGAATTAAACCAGAGCATTAACACAGTGGAGTAGTTAAAACCTAAACTTCTGTAGTCGTTTTATAGTAGGCTTGAAATCATTTTTACTGCCACAAAATTCAGCAATGAGTCAGATATTCCACTTATCTGTAGTGTCCTGTTGCAACTTTGCATATCTAAATTCAAGCCCAGATCTGAGATCATACTTAAATTTTAAATAACATCTCAATTCTATAAAAAGTTAATAAATTGTATTTAAATTTTTTATGGATGAGGAGTATGTATTACACTGCACAGTACAGCAATCTTTTTAAATACAGGTGTGACTACATCATGTGAAAAGTTTTAATTCATAAACTTAAGATGTCACGGGCTGGAAATGTGGCTTAGGGGTAAAGTGCTTGCCTAGCATTCATGAAGCTCTGGGTTTGATTCCTCAGTCCACATTAACAGAAAAAGCCTGAAGTGGCACTGTGGCTCAACTGGTATTGTGCTACCCATGAGCAAAAAGAAGCCAAGGACAGTGCTCAGGCCCTGAGTCCAAGCCCCAGGACTGGCAAAAGAAAAGAAAAGAAAAGAAAAAACATATCAATACACATGAATGCAAACACCAGATATAATTCTTGTGATGTTTTAAGAATTAGCATAAGTCCATTGATTCTTTTTATCAAACACCAAATCTGATCAGAGTTCTTCACTATGTACCCTATAAAATATAATGTACACACATTTTTCTCCAAATTTCAACGTGTTTCCTATCTCTTATTTGTCATTGTATCATTGTATCATAGAGAATTAGTCCAAATATACCAAAAATCCACTACTCATGCTCTGAGCCCAGCTATCTTGGGCCTGCAATACTAGCTATTCAGAAAGCTAAGATATAGATGATCATCCTTCAAATCCAGACCAGAGAGAAACCCCTGCAAGAGTCCATCATCAATTAAACAGTCAACTGCCATACTGAAATTGTGGCTTAAATGATAGAGCAACAGCTGTAAAGGAATAAAGCTGAACAAGAATGTGAGTTCTTGAGTTCAAGCAATGGTACTGGTGCACACAACTTCCTTCTCTCTCTTCCAAGACACACACACATACACACACACACACACACACTAGTAGTTTTGATTTGCTTTCTGTGAACTAGTTCATGAGTTCAGTAAAATTTTGAAATTACATCTTCCAATATGTCACAGTATACTTAATTATTGTGTTGCTGTTACAGACTATTTTATTATTGTCAATCATAGCTTTATTGTTCAGAAAAGCTCATTAGAAAGGTATGTTTAATGATTATATCCTAACATTTTCAATGACATAGCATAATCACCTCTGAATGGTTAGCTAAGTTTAGGTTAGCAATGGTTACCTAAGGTTACCTCAGAAATACAACCGCCTAATTGTCAACCCAAACACCACTCAGGCATCTGTTATCTCTTAGCAAACAGAGGGAAGTGCTCTGTGGGAAAAGTAAATTAATATGCACATATATGTACATACACATATATATGCATATACATTACATATTCTTTATATACATCAGTGTAGATATATCTTAGTATTGATATATATCAGCATGTAATACATATATTTTAGTATATGTATAAATATATCATTATATATGTGCATATATATGTGGATAGATAGATATCAATGGTTCTGAAGAAATATGTTTTCTCTCATCTATGGATGATAGAAGGTGTGAAGAGAAGGGAGCTACAGGACAGAAATTGCATAACACTTTAATCTTATTTTATAGATCAAAAACAAGACACAAGTATGATGGACAAACATATTTTCACACATTGAGCTATTCATATGATACCCTATACTGATGTATGCTCATTATAATGTCACAATTTTCAAATATAGAACCTATTTCACTTCCAGGTTTTAAAATTACACAGTTTTAGGCTTAACAGTAGCAACTCTATTTATTTACACATACTTTGGTTTAGATATTAAACAATCTTTTTTTTATAGCGGACATGTGACTGGTGATATTTAGTTCTGGCCTTTAAAAATAATCAATGGGGGTTCCCGAGGAAGACGGCGGAGGAGAGGCAGAGCCCTTGCAGAGCTCCCTTCGATATCGTAGTTTTCTCACCCCATAGAAACTGTTACTCCTAGAAAGACAGCCAAAGTAAGTTCTAAGAGTACAGGGATTCTGAACAGGAAGGAAAAATCGACTTTGCTGGTCTGAAAACACAGATTTGAGCTCCAGGCAGCGTCCCGCCGCTGCGCCAGCGCCGGCTCAGGCACAGTGCCGGGCACAACCCCCCCAGACTCCGCACAGCTAAAGCGTTAAATACTCCAGACGGCAGCTGAGCACGGAGGACCTGACATTGCAGAGACAGCGTGAGTACCCCACAAAAGTTATTCTCACTTGTGCCCACAGTCCAGCTTCTGGAAGGCATCCCTGTCCCCACTGCCAGAGCAAAGCACCATCTTTGCCACTGGCATAGGGTCAGACCAGACTGGAACTGAAGTGGGCCTGGGGAAAGCGAGGTCAAAAAAGCCATCTTTGAAAAGGGCAGAAGGGGCAGAATCAGTGAGAACCAGCTCCGCCCAGAAGAACGCCCCCTGCCCTGGCGGGAGGCGAGTCCGGGACTTAGCCAGAGGTGCCCCGCCCTGCCCGCCTGAATTTCTAAACTTAAAGCAAAAGCTGCGAGCAGCTACCTGGGGCACGGAAACACCAGAGGGAGGAACAAACAGTTCCTGGGACAGCTAAACGGTCCCGTCACAGAGGAAGCCCAATTCCCAGCCCAAAACGGAGCTGTATTCCATACCCACCTATGCCAAGGAGGCCGCCTCCCTCAGGCAAGCAACTCTCAGTGGAGCAAAACAGGCCAGAGGCGCCCCGCCCTGCTGAGTTCACAGCCTAGTCAAGACCAGGCATCAAAGGCAGCAGCCCCACAGCAGACAGAGGAGCCACAGTTCCTGAGACTGCTCACGTCCCCATCGACAGAGGATGCCCAAGGCCTGCCTGCAAGCTGTGCGAACCTCAGAGACCCACGATTGCACCAACAGGGGAGAAGGGTCAGAACAGAACCACTCCTTGCCAACTGAAATCAAGTCAAACCAGCCAATCAGGAAAATAGACTGCAGTCCATTGCAGGGAAACCAGAGACTGGGGAGAAACCACCCAAACAAGAAGGACTCCTTTTTTTTTTTTTTTTTTCTTTTTCTTTTTCTTTTCAAACATTTTTTTAAAACTATTTTTTTTTAATTTTCTTTTTAATTTTTTCACATCTGAAACATCATTGGTTGTTTGGTTTTTTTTTTTTGGTTTGTTTGTTTTTTGTTTGTTTGTTTTCCATTTTTACCGGTTTGTTTTATCAAGTTTTTTTTTGTGTTTGATTATTTGTTTGGGTTGTTCCTTTTCTGTTATTTTCCTTTTTATTTACTTATTCTTCCTTTTTAAATAATGTTTCTCGGTTTTGTGTATCTGTCTTCCAGTATTTTTACTTTATTTCTCTCTTTGCGTTCTCTTTCTTTAAAAATTACTTTCCTATGAATAACACCTCCACTCTTTTATGCTAACTCTCCATTGTCTATCATTTTAACCTTGTTCTTTCTACTGAATCTACTCTTCTCCACATTTCCACATCACTGAAACTAAACCAAAATCACCACCACCACTCCCAATACCTTTTACTCTATTTTCTTTACTACCTCCAACTAACCCTCCTGACTTACTGCCTGGACCTTCAGTTTCCATTGACTCCTGTTTATTGGATAGAGGGTATCCCAGCTTAATCTGAGTGAATTAAAGGGGTTCATAGAGAAAGCAAGTCCTAAAAGAACTTAATATAAAAACAAGAACTGCGTTTAGGGTTGTAACAGTAAATAAGTAACTACTGAATACAGGGCCCAGGATCGGTTGTTATATTGAAATTGTATTCTTTAGGAACACCAAATCTAACTTTATAGACAGGTATACAAGTTATCTGTATATAATTGTGAAATTGTAAGATTTACACAACAGTGCTTGGTAAGGGCTGCTTTGGGTCTTAAACGGTGCTCACAGGTGCTGGTAGACTGGCATTCCCAATTCAAATGGTCAGAAGAAACACAAGAAAGATGGCAAACAATGAAGTCTTATCCCCCACTCAAAACAAGCAGGAAGCAGAGCAGTCAATCAAAAACATAGGAGAAAACCCCCAAAATGCTCTACAAAGTCTACTGATAAACATGATAAATGAAAAGTTTGAATCTCTTCAGTCAATTATGTTAGAGCGTGAGGAGGCAAAGCAAAAATTAATGGAGAATTTCATGGCATCCACAAATAGAAAGATAAATGAGCTTCAAGAGTCAAATGAAAAGATAGCTACCCAGCTTAAAGATTGGAGAGACAACACTCAAAACCAAAGTAATGAAGTTAATGAAGTAAAGAAGTCCATACAGGACCTAAGAAATGACATGGAAATCATCAGGAAAGACCAGTCAGAAGGAAAAGAGATTCGAAATCAAGTAGCTAGCCTACAGTCCTGACTAACTGAAGCAGAGGATCGAATCTCAGGAGCTGAAGATTCCTTAGATTCTATGGAGAAAGATCAAAAATCAATACAAATCCAGTCCAAGCAACAAAGCAGATCGCTACAGGAGATTCAAGACACGATCAGGAAGCCCAATTTAAGGATAATAGGTATTGAGGAAAACTTGGAGAAAGAGATTAATGGGATAGGCAACCTATTTAACAGAATATTAGCTGAGAACTTCCCAAACATCCAGAAGGAAAGGCCTATACAGATACAAGAAGGATTTAGAACCCCAAATCGACCAGACCAGAATAGGACTTCCCACCGACACATTGTGATCAAAACAGCTTCAGCAGAGTGCAAGGAAAAAATACTCAAAGCTGTTAGGGCAAAGAAAACAAACACATACAAAGGAAAAGCAATCAGAATTACCCCAGACTTCTCAGCAGAGACCATGAAAGCAAGGAGAGCCTGGAATGAAGTATATCAAACTCTAAATAAAAATAACTACCAACCAAGAATTCTGTACCCAGCCAAACTCTCCTTCATAGCCGAAGGTCAAATAAAAGTCTTCCACAATAAGGAAAAATTGAAACAATATATCTCCACCAAACCAGCTTTACACAAAATCCTTAAAGATGTACTATACAGGGACAATAATCAAGATCCCAACACAGACAGAGAAATGAACCCTAATTAGTAAACACTAGATCAAGAAATGGGAAGACACAGCTTTAAACAAGATAGTGATAATGAAAGGAACAAACGATCACCTCTCAATCCTAACTGTCAACATTAATGGACTTAATTCTCCAATCAAACGACATAGGCTTATAAGTTGGATCAAAAATCAAGATCCATCTTTCTGCTGCCTCCAAGAGACACATCTATCCAGCAAAAGTAAACATCTTCTAAAAGTGAAAGGCTGGAAACAAATCTATCAAGCAAATGGCCCCCATAAGCAGGCTGGAGTTGCAATCCTAGTATCAGACAAAATTGACTTCAAATTAAAAAAGGTAAGAAGAGACAAAGAAGGTTACTATATACTAGTAAAAGGATCTCTCCAACAGGAAGAAATAACCATCCTAAATATCTACACACCAAATGCAGGAGCACCCAACTTCATCAAACAAACACTACTGACTCTAAAAACATTCATAGACCCAAACACAATGATAGTGGGGGACTTTAACACTCCACTATCACCTCTTGACAGATCAACACGCCAAAAACTGAACAAAGAAACCACAGAACTAAACAATTGCATAGACCAACTAGACTTAATCGACATCTACAGAATATTCCACCCAGCAAGGACAGAATACACAATCTTTTCGGCAGCACATGGAACATTCTCCAAAATAGATCACATCTTAAGGCACAAAGAAAATCTGTACAAATTCGGAAGTATCAAAATCATTCCCTGCATTCTCTCAGACCACAATGGAATAAAATTAGAGCTCAACTCATTCAGCCACCACAGAAAATCCCACAATTCATGGAGACTAAAGAACACACTGCTGAACCATCAGTGGATCATTGAAGAAATTAAAACGGAAATTCAAATGTTTATTGACTTCAACCAAGTTGAGGACACAAAGTACCAGCTCCTTTGGGACACAGCAAAGGCAGTACTCAGAGGAAAATTTATATCTCTGAGTACATACTTCAACAAATGGAAAAACAGCAACTCAGTAATTTAAGGAAGCACCTTAATTTTCTGGAGAGAGAACAGCAAGCCTAACCCCAAGTCAATAGACGGAAGCAAATAATTAAAATCAAATCAGAATTAAATCAATTAGAGACGAAAAAAACCAATGAAAGAATCAACAAAACAAAGAGTTGGTTCTTTGAAAAAATCAACAAGATAGACAGACCCCTGGCAAACCTGACCAAATAAACGAAGGCAGCACACTCAAATAAATAAGATAAGAGATGAAACAGGTAGCATCACCACAGAAATAACCGAAATTCAGAAAATAATAAGGGACTATTTTGCAAACCTTTATGCCAACAAATTAGAGAACTTGGAAGAAATGGATGATTTCCTAGAAAAAATTGGTACCCCCAAACTCAACCATGAAGATTTAAACCTTCTAAACAGACCCATATCCAGTATTGAAATAGAAACAGCAATAAATGATCTCCCATCCAAGAAAAGCCCAGGCCAGACGGATTCACCGCAGAATTCTACAAGGCCTTCAAAACAGAACTCACTCCAATATTTCTCAAACTCTTCAATGAAATTGAAAGAGAACGTTCACTACCAGACTCATTTTATGAAGCCAGTATAACCCTCATCCCAAAACCAGGCAGAGACTCATCACGGAAAGAGGAATACAGACCAATCTCCCTGATGAACATAGATGCAAAAATTCTCAACAAAATTCTGGCCAATCGACTTCAACAGGTCATCAAAAAAATCATACACCACGATCAAACTGGATTCATCCCAGGGATGCAAAGCTGGTTTAATATACGCAAGTCAATTAATGTAATCCACCACATCAACCGGAGCAAGGTAAAGAACCACATGGTTTTATCGCTGGATGCGGAAAAAGCGTTCGATAAAATCCAGCACCCATTTATGCTAAAAGCCCTGGAAAAACTGTGATTCCAGGGAACATTCCTGAATATAATCAAGGCAGTTTATGACAAACAAACAGCAAGCATAACTCTAAATGGTGAAAAACTAAAGCCATTCCCTTTAAAATCAGGAACAAGGCAGGGATGTCCACTCTCTCCCCTGCTCTTCAACATAGTACTAGAATTCCTAGTCAGAGCAATTAGGCAAGAAGAGAATGTAAAGGGGATCCAAATAGGAAAAGATGAAGTAAAACTTTCTCTCTTCGCAGATGACATGATCCTATACCTAAAGAATCCCATAGACTCTACCCCCAAGCTACTAGAGCTGATCCAAAAGTTTGGCAAAGTTGCAGGATATAAAATAAATCTTCAAAAATCAATGGCCTTTCTCTATGCTAACAACCCGAAGACCGAGGCTAAAATCAGGAAAGCAACTTCTTTTGCAATAGCCCCCAAAAACATAAAATACCTAGGAATAACCTTAACCAAAGAAGTGAAAGACCTCTTTGATGAGAACTTTAAAAGCTTGAAAAATGAAATTAAGTCAGAACTAAGAAAATGGAAAAACCTCCCATGCTCCTGGATTGGGAGGATTAATATAATCAAAATGGCAATATTGCCAAAGGCTATCTACAAATTCAATGCAATACCCATTAATATCCCAACACCATTCTTTAATGAAATAGAGGAAGCAATCCAGAAATTCATATGGAACAATAAAAGACCTAGACTAGCAAAAACACTCCTAAGCAGAAAGAACAGTGCTGGAGGAATTACAATACCCAACTTCAAGCTGTATTATAAAGCTATAGTAATAAAAACAGCTTGGTATTGGCACCGGAACAGGCCTGAAGACCAATGGAACAGAATTGAAGACCCAGAATTGAACCCACAGAATTACGCCTACTTAATCGTTGATAAAGGAGCTAAAACAATAGTATGGAAGAAAGATAGCCTCTTTAACAAGTGGTGCTGGCAAAACTGGCTCAACACATGCAACAAACTAAAACTAGATCCTTATATATCACCCTGCACCAAAATCAATTCCAAATGGATTAAAGACCTTGAAATCAAAACAGGCACCCTGAAAACACTAAAGGAAGGAGTAGGAGAAACACTTGGGCTCCTTGGCACAGGACAGAACTTCCTTAACAAAGACCCTGAAAGGCTACAAATCAAAGAAAGGTTGGACAAATGGGACTGCATCAAACTGCAGAGCTTCTGCACGGCAAAGGACATAGCTCACAAGATAAACAGAAAGCCCACAGACTGGGAGAAGATCTTTACCGGACATTCAACAGACAAAGGCCTCATCTCTAAAATATATGCAGAACTAAAAATATTACCTTCTTCCAAAACAAAACTGCAAAGAACCAATAGCCCCCTCATCAAGTGGGCTAAAGACTTACAAAGAAACTTCTCTGATGAGGAAATGAGAATGGCCAAGAGACATATGAAAAAATGCTCTACATCACTGGCCATAAAGGAAATGCAAATCAAAACAACATTGAGATTCCATCTCACCCCAGCAAGAATGTCATATATCAAGAAAACTAATAATAACAACTGTTGGAGGGGATGTGGCCAAAAGGGAACCCTACTTCATTGTTGGTGGGAATGTAAACTGGTTCAGCCACTCTGGCAAGCAGTATGGAGATTCCTCAGAAGGCTCAATATAGAACTCCCCTATGACCCAGCAGCCCCACTTTTGGGTATCTATCCAAAAGCCCACAAACAAAATCACAGTAATGCCACCAGCACAACTATGTTCATCACAGCACAATTTGTCATAGCGAGAATCTGGAACCAAACCAGATGCCCCTCCATAGACGAATGGATCAGGAAAATGTGGTTCATATACACAATGGAATTTTATGCCTGTATCAGAAAGAATGACATTGTTCCATTTGTAAGGAAATGGAAGGACTTGGAAAATGTTATACTAAGTGAAGTGAGCCAGACCCAAAGAAACATGGACTCTATGGCCTCCCTTATTGGGAATAGTTAGTACAGGTTTAGGCAAGCCATAGCAGAGCATCACAAGGCCCAATAGCTATACCCTTATGAACACATAAGATGATGCTAAGTGAAATGAACTCCATGTTATGGAAACAATTGTTATACCACAGTTGTAACTACTTTCAACGTCCTATGCGTATGTGTAGTTTCTATTATTGATGATGTTCTTGTATCACCTTCCTGTGGTGTACCTACACTATCTCTGTAATCTTATCTGAGTATATTGGAAACCGTGTTTACTGGTATTGGAAGTAGGAAATTCAAAGGGAATACCAAAATTGAGAGACACAGGTTAAAAAAAGAGAAACAACTACAAAAGCAATACTTGCAAAACTGTTTGGTGTAAGTGAACTGAACACCTGGGGGGGGGAGGGAAAGGGGGGGAGGGAGGGGGTCATGAGGGACAAGGTAACAAACAGTACAAGAAATGTATCCAATGCCTAACGTATGAAACTGTAACCTCTCTGTACATCAGTTTGATAATAAAAATTTGAAAAAAAAATTAAAAATAATCAGTGGAATCTTTTTCTTTATGGTTTCCATTTGGCTTGGGTTGTTTTTGGCAACAAAATATGTTTCTCTTCTTGCAGGGTTTCCCAAAAAACTAAAGCAAGCCTAAATATTTATCATTTATTAATTATGAAACTGAAAATAAAAGCATACCAATTTTATAATGACATGAAGAGTGTTTTTAACTAGACCTTTCTCATTTTTCCTGATTTCCTATCCCTTTAAAATCATCACCTTGGTGATATAGTGATAAGCTTTGACAATCAAGGACTTTTATATACACTCCGTGGTGACTGTCCCCAGAACTTTAATCCTTGTAAGTAAGAAGACAATATTAATTCCATTCACTTTTAGGTACACTCAAATACAGCCAATACACATATTAAAAAGTACTTCAGATAACATTATCATTAAAATACCTGCAAAGGTACATTTATATACTTCGTGAAATCACATTATCAAGAATATCATATTTAAAAAGGTTCTTGATAATACAGACTGTGTAAGAATGATATTCAATTTCTGTGTGTCAGGCTTATTTTATTTTTTAAATAGTATTTCAAAATAGATACAAAAGGGTTTTAATTCTACAATCAGCTCAGGGAATAAAATACATGTAAATGATAAGACTATGAAAGAATGAATGTGTGGTATTTCTGTAACTGGGAAAGCATGGGGGAAATGCCCTTATAAAATTCAACACATATTCTACAAAATTAAGAAAACTGAGGGAAGCGGTGAAATTGGATGGAATGGGGGAGAATGATGAGATTTGATCAAGATTCATTGCATTAATATAGTCTTTTCAATGGCAACTACTTGGAAAACTATTTAAAGATAATAAGAACATAATAAAAAAATTCCTTTCTGTCCCATTCATTGAACAAAAGATTATCACATACATTGTAGCTGGTAGCTTATACCTGAAACCCTACTTATGCAAGAGGAGAGACTGAGAGGTTTTTGGCTTGATGTTATCTCAGGCCAATAGCTCATATGACCACATCTTAACTAATAGCTGGGACTAATGATGCCGTACTGTCACCTCAGTTATGTAGGAGGCTATGATTGTTAGGATCCTGATTCCATGCCAGCCAAGACAGAAAGTTAGCCAGCACCTATGTTAACAGAAAAAGCTGGTGTGAAGGTTCTACCTGCCATCTCAGCTAAGATTAGAAGTGTAAATAGAATAAAAGATTCATTCTGGTCTTGGCAAAAAACAAAAACAAAAACAAAAACTAATATGAGCAAAGGACCGTAGGTATGGCCCAAACAGTAGCAAGTAGGCCTTGCATTCAAACAACAGTGCCAAATACATAGAAAAAGATGATTATGCAGTGCCTAATGTATCTAAATATTAACTTTTTGAGATGTTCTCTCCTTACGTAGCTACAGCATTGTGATCCTCATATATCAGCCCCTTCTTGTTAGGAATACTAGCTACTCTATCTTAAACAACAGCGCATTTATAACCATAGCATGTAATGTCTAGGAGTTGAAAGAGAAGTTAGTCAAAGAATGACCAAATGAATAAAATAACAGTACCAAACAAACCTACAAAAGAGTAGAACCAAGTAGACACCAAAAAATCAGACTTATCCTGGAGGAAGATACAAACAGATCCGAGAAAGCAATTCTCTGGAGGAGTTGTTAATTAAACAAAGAAGGTGATAGGGGAGGAAAGGTTTGGATATGTAAATCCAGAGTAATGAAAATAATTATGCAATAAAATTTTCATCTTTGGTTTAAATGATACAGAAGTAGAATGTTTATACAAAGGTTAGACGTATTTGAGCAATAGTATCTCAAACGGTATAATAGTTCTATAGAACTGAAAATACATGGTTGTATAAAATTTACTACAAATGAGGCATAAATGGTACTGGAAAAATACTTTACAGAAAATTAAATACATTCCATCGCCCACTACTTTTTCTTCCTTCTTTCCCTGCTCCTCCATCTTTCTTCTCCTCCATTTCCTCTTCCTACTTGTCCCTCTTTATTTGTAATAGTACTGGGATCAGAAATTTTTCTTAAATATTTATATGTTTCACCATATGGCATACAAGCTTCACAGAAATGAAATAATTGTATTTAAGATCATGATTTTATTTAAAGTAATTTTAAAGTTTTAGCCTTCTCTGAAAATTTAAGACAGCAGTACAGTTTATAATTTCCAAAGGAAGTAGAGTTATGTTCCTTTAAAATTATTGTCAACAACTCTAGATATTTGAACTTACAGTTGCTCTGGTACAGAAGCAGAATATTGCTAATATTTTTAAAGACTCGAGAGATAAACCAAAGATTCACTGCCTTCAATAGATTTTTTAATCTTATATATTTTCATCTTATATATTGACTGTATTATATGAAGCTATAATCTCAACAACCTGTATTAATACAAAAATCAAATCATCCTGTTAGAGAAAGGTTCTGTAAACCTTTGTGTAAATACCTGTGTAAGTATTTTTCCCTGAGTGAAATGGAGATTTGGGGCCATTTTAAATATGTCACTAAAATAAGTAAAATTTCTAGATAATCATGAAAAAGAACATCCTGTTATAACAAAAATAGATATACCAATGCTATGAAATAATCAGTAAAACTTCCTTTATTGTATAAATGAGGTATAGGAGGATGAAACTGACTCTTTGCTTCTAGCCAGGTCTGTGTTTAGCAAGTCAGATGAAAGTAACTATGACACTATTCCTATTAACTAGATTACAAGTATACTGACCATCTCTCTACAACTTCAGACAACTGGCATGACCCTAGACATCTGATTTTGTGTTTAGTTTAAATTTGTTGTTGTTGATACTGTCTTAGTGTTCCTAAGACTATGCCTGTCAAAACAGATATCTCCTTACCTATCTCTCTGTTTCAATTTATGATTAAGCTTTACTTTGGCATTTGTGGTCTGTGAGTATGTGCTTATATACACAGTTCTGAGTTGGAATATCACCAGTACACCTAACATGCAATTTCATGCTTCTATGTATTTGCTTCCATGTTTTCTTTCAATTTAGAATTACTTGCTTTGTTTTTCTGAGTAAACTCTGTAACAAATGTAACAATTACAAAACCCCTTGTTTTGGTTCTTGTTGTGCATTGAAATGTCAAATTCATCATGGTTTTCTTTACATACCAATTTCTGTATTCAAAATGCTATACACATTTGTGTTGTTAATAATTATATCCTTATACCATCTAGGAAATTCTAAACCAGCATGGCTGGGTATGGTATTTGTAAAGATGCAGTCTAGCCAACTCTTCAGCTTGGGCTGGTCTCAAACCAAAATTTCCTAGATTTTTGCCTTCAGTGTAGCTATGATTATAGAGAGGAGCCACTTAAGCATGGCTAATCTTTTCTCTTTTCATGTATAGAATCTAATGTATTTTGTTATAATAGCAGAAAGCTCACACAATTGACTGTCAAGAATTGAAATTGATGAAAATTAAATCTGAGATGTTCTTTAGTCCCATAAACTTAATGGAACCTACCTATCAATAATGGTGCTAAATTATAATAACAAAAATGTACAGATACTTTGCTACCCAAAGAGCTTAATATTTATGTATATCGACACTGAGAAACATCACCAGTAAAATTAGAAACATTAACATGTAGAAATTGCAATAAATTGCACACAGCCTAGTAAGGGGGACTTTTAAGGGAAAAAAATGTCACACGTGTATTCAGTACTATGTATTGCTCTCAGTACTATATATTTTAATATAATGCTTCTACTAAGGATCCTGAAAAGAAACTACTGGTATGATATTTTCCCATTCAAATACTGAGGAAACAGAGTCATGGAAACAAAAAAAAATCAAAGTGAAATAGGTATCATTTGATCAATTCAGAGTCCATATTTAAATACTAAAGTTGTACCATATTCCCTCTAGGAAGATGCAAGAGAGATACAAAGACAGCTATAAATGATGAGCTGACTGATGAAATGGGAGCTGACCTTACTAGATAGAAAAAAAAAAAAAGTCAATAGACGATTTTGACTGTATATTTGGGAATATTTCCAAGTAGGTATGGCTGTAAAACAATGTATTAAGTGTACAAAATGAGAGAGATTATGGGAATATAAAAGGAACCATATGATAAAAGTTTGAAGTGAAGCCAGCAGGCACCAGTGGCTCACAACTGTAATCCCAGCTACTCAGGAGACTGTGATCTGAGTACCGCAATTCACTGGCAGCAGAGAGCAAGAAAGTCATTAGATTCTTATCTCCAATAAGCTGCTCAGAAAAGACTGGAAGTGGTAGATCGCTAGCCTAGAGCACAAACAGACCCAGAAACAGTCCCCAGACCCTGAGTTCAAGCCCCTAAGTGGAAAAAATAATAATAAATTGAAATTAGGCATTATTGCCAACTGAGACTTTCAAAATTGTATCACTATATAAACAAATATTTTGGCTGTGAAAGCTAAAATGATATTGGCAGAGTCAGTGGTAGAACAATTGCCAGTGCAGCTTTCAAGGCACTGGGCTCATTTTCCGGCTCTAGAGGAAATTAAAAAAGAAACAGATGTAAAGAAATTGAAATCTGAATTGAATAGTAAGGAATATTTTTTAAAAAAGAAAAAAACCCTAAGGTTTAGAAAGCACAGCAAGTTGTAAGGTTTTTGTTGTTTGTATTTGTTGTTACTATGGTTGAGGTTAAGAAATATATGTTTTCATGAGGACCACGATTTTGCCACTGCCAAAGTAGAGGGAATATGAAAGAGAAAAAAACAGTAAAGTCTTGAGATAGTTGTGTGAAATTGTCTGTAGTGGGCAAAGCACAGTGATTAATTTTGATGTAAAATTATGCTTTTGAAGATCGTGAAATAGCAAACATTGTCTCTTCTTTGTTACCACATGACTGAACTTTTCTTTGGTCATCATCATTATGTTCTTTGGAAATCATTTGAAGTTCATGAAGAGCATTTTCTATTGGGCTATTGTAGCACAATATACAACATCTCTCTTATAAACTAGATTCTAGATAAAATAATGTATAAACATAAATACAAATGGAAAATTAAAATACAGGCTCATAGGGCAGTTCTTGGTGGCTCAAGCCTATAATCCTTATTGTTTGGGAGGTGAAGGCAGAGAGATCAGGGTTTGAGTCTAGTTTGGTCAAGAAAAAGAAAATTTCATGAGAGTACCCCTCTTCTGACAAATGGCTGAGCATACCTGTAATCCAGCAACATGGAGACAATCAAATAGGAGGATTACATTACAGGCCAGCCAGGGAAAATGAGGCTGTATCTCAGGAATAAACAGAATAGTCATTATCTGACTCTAACAACCCCTGTTTATCACATTTATAATAACAATAAAAATTGAATAAAAACAGTGCCTTCTAAATACATAACAGAAATTATTTGTCAATTAAAATAAAACGTAAAGGGCATGGGGAAAAATAACCAGTGCAAAAATAAGGCTGGTAAAGTGGTTGAAATGATAGGATACTGGTAAGTTTTTGAAATGTTCCCACAAATTAGGAAACAACGGATTTGATTATTCTGTAGTCATGGTCACAAATACCTATTAGAATAGTTTCATTAACTAATGAAAAATCATTTCAATCAACAATAGTTTACAACCAGTTTGCTGATCACAAAAATAATCATAATTGTTCCTTTAAAAATGCTATCAAATCCTGAACCCTTTCAAAATGTACTAATCCCAGAGTGAATTTTCACCCATATTCCTTTATGATCAGCAGATCTCTTTCCTCTAAGGCTATGGCTGGCCAACTTTTCTCTCACTTTAATAGGAATAGGTTCTGCTCTTTTTGTATCTCAGATATTGAGTGGCAGTGAAATCACCTTTGATCAACTTTCATCATTAACAAAGGCTATATTGGAGAATCAAAGACTATGTTAGAGTCAATGCCCTGCTCACTGAACCCAGTACCAAGCAGACACTCTCAATTAAAACATCAATACATTTGGACAAGCCTCCCAACTTCAAGCTACCTTATGCGGCAAAGGCACCTGTGTAGATGTGAAAGACAATAAAACAAAGAACTTGTACTTCTACAAACATTTCTTCCAAATAGTAAAAGACATAAATTGAGCAGGGCATCTTCAGTTCAGTTTACCTAAATTGACAATTCAGAGCCATCACTTTGCCTTGACCAGATTGGTGAATGAGGCATAAAAGGGCTCAAACTGAGTAACAAAACCAAACGTACAACTGGAAGACTTACAGAAAATATTTGTCCTATAACATCTTTAAGAAATTCTCTATCCAGTATCAAATACAAATAACATTTCAGTGACAAATGTGAATCATATGAATCATATATCTAGATTGTATGTAGAGTAAACAGGTGGCCACAACAAAATACCATAGACAAGATAACTTGAATAAAGAAATTTATTTTCTCATGATTGTAGAAGCTGGAAATCTAAGATCAAGGTACCACAATATCAATATCATTCTAAGGCTCATTCTGATCTGTAAATTGTCTCTAAAGTCCCATGCCCTTCCCGTTTTGTCCTCTACTTCACTCTATGTCTTCTCTCCTATACAATTTCCTCTTTCTGAGAAAGTGGTCAAAACTATATCATTAGAATCTTACTTTTATGAACTGATTTAATCTTAATTGTCTCATGAAAGTATTATCTAAAATATGTTCATGTTGGGAATTAAGTTTGCCATGTATTGGGTGAGTACTGTTCAATCTCTATGTGTTGGATATAGAGTTTCTCAGATAGAAATTTTGGACATAATAAAACCTATGAGGTTGAATTTAATGGAAGGTACATAGGTCATTGATGATATGCTCTTGATGGGTATGGAAGAAACCCAGAATCTTGATCTCTTTTCTCCCTGACTCATTATTGAGGCAGTTTCCCCACCCTTCCCTCCATTGCTATCTGGAACCCTCAACAGCAATTCAAAGCATTTGAGGCCATTCAATCTTGAACTAGCCTTTCTAGAACCACAAGATAAATTACAGTTTTCTCTTCATAAATTGTCTAAGATTTTCAATTTTTTTTTTTGCCAGTCCTGGGGCTTGGACTCAGGGCCTGAGCACTGTCCTTGGCTTCTTTTTGCTCAAGGCTAGCACTCTGCCACTTGAGCCACAGCACCACTTCTGGCTGTTTTCTATATCTGTGGTGCTGAGGAATCAAACCTAGGGCTTCATGTATAGGAGGCAAGCACTCTTGCCACTAGGCCATATTCCCAGCCCCTTCAGATTTTCATTTTAATAATGTGAAGCTGACTACTTGCTACCAGGGGCATACAAATCATTCCATTTAATTCTAACATTGAACCCTCTCTAATTTATGTGTTCCTTATATGAAAAGTGTATTCATTTTATTCCCAAACATATTAACTCATCCAGTACTAATTCTAAAAATGTACATAAAAATTAACTCAATATTGCTGAGATTCAGGCAGATTTCCTTTTATATGTGAACTACACAAGTTATGTGTTTATAAAAATTTGCAGGATGGGGATAGGATAGATATTTCTATTCCAAAATCAAGAAACCCTAAATAAAGGAAAGCTAATGGAGGCTGGGAATATGGCCGAGAGGTAAAATGCTCGCCTTGTATACATGAAGCCCTAGATTTGATTCCTCAGCACCACATATATAGAAAAAGCTAGAAATGGATCTGTGGCTCAAGTGGTATAGTGCTAGCCTTGAGCAAAAAAGAAGCCAGGGACAGTGCTCAGGCCCTGGGTTCAAGCCCCAGGACTGACAAAAAAAAAAATAGCTAATGGGCACATTCAAACTTCTTGCAAGATAAACTGCATTATTCTTACGGCCCAAGAACAATCCTTGGTTTGGTACCCTAGCTTTCTATCCCCCAGTGGAATGAAAATATCCTTATACACTTCTTAATATTGGCTCAGAGGTGCTGTACTGCTTCTTCAGCTATCTTGCTAGATCAAACTGAGAAATGAGGTATAAGCTATAAAACAGAATAAGAGCCTTCCATATTGGGACTGCCTGGAGTCCTGCTTTCTCTTACCCTTTAATTCTAACAGACTGTATCTCCACTGCTGTGATCTTATCTTTATTTCTGTTGTTTGTTGAGATGGCTAATTACAAAAATGAATCATGTCCACCATCTTGCATATCTCAAAGTTGTTCTGCCATATTGTGGCATTTGCATTTTTGTCCATACAACTTTATTTTTATTACATTTTCAAAATCAACTTCTGATATTTCTTTCTGGAAGTTCCTTTTAACTCTCTCCATGAACGTTGTTCCTCTTGGAATCTACAAGGAGAAAACACCTCCATCCACACTTTCCTCCAAAAACCTCCTTAAGCAAATATCCAGTTCTAACACTTGCATGATATTCCTTCCACCAAAAACCCCCCACAAAAATGAAATTCAGCCATTTTTCCTACTACTTTATGACAAAGACAATTTATCTTCAGTTTTCTAATGACCAGTGATCCTATTAATTTCTATTAACTCACCAAGGATGTCAAGTTCCTATTTTGACTATCTTTCTGTCCTTGGTAAATATATTATTTAAGACTACAATACATTACTTAAGATTATAAAAAATCTTTGTCCACAGCTGTTTGATTTCCTGCCTTGAAGCCCTTCTAGAATTTCCATTAGTATCCATCTTTCTATCAATACTGCCTTTATGGTAATCTAGATTATCCTGCCTTTACCAAATCCACCATTAGGCAGTTTCTATAGCAATGCTCATTTCTAAAACACCATAGTTTGTATTCATCATCTTAGAAACTGTAAACTGACTAGCTTCACAAGATCCTGCTTCTGGCCAGTTTAGTGTCTGGTGAGGTCTGCCTTCCTGTTTCGCAAACAAAGTCTTCCTGCTGTGCCCTTGCTTGACATTTCATCACTGTGCACAGTTACAGGTGAAAATGAACAATATACTTTATTCTTAATTACTTTCTGAGAAGGCTTATCTTTAAATATAATCACAGAGGTTAGGAATCCAACATGAGTTTTGTAAAGTCCAAAACACTTTGGTTTTTCTGTGTGTTGGCTGTTATAAACACTGGGGTGCCCAGCATTATTGTTTGAATATCGGCTTTACTGCTTTTGTTTCTTCTGAATACATGTCCAGATTGAACATGATCATATAGAAAAACATCTAATTACTTTAAACAATTTATATATCAGTATGTACTATACAACATATACTTTTCTGTGCATAAAAAAACAAGCAATGGAGCAATGATAACTCCTTTCTTTCTTGTCTGTCTGCATTTTTCCATTCTCCAACCACTCTGACACCCACTGCTCATCACATTAAGATATATCCCTAAGTGACTACCTTTCAAATTGCTCTTTAACTCGACTGAGCTTGCAAGGTCATGGTCATCCCCTAAAGCAAGAATAACTGAATAATTCAATATCCCTATAAGATTTTACATTATAGCACCTTTCACTCTCAATAGTTTCTCTTTTTAGAATAACAAATTTCACAGTCATATCACCTATAGCCTTTTCTAAACCTCAGGTCTTTTAAAAAAATGTCACTTAATATATGTGCTCATCACTCTTTGATCACAGAACATCAAATTCAGTTTCTGCTCTGCTTTACTGACTTGAGCTTGTATTATATAAAACAGGGCAAAGGAAACATCCTAGCAAAAGGATTAGCCAGGTACCAGTGGCACACACCTGCAACCCTAGCTACTCAGGAGGCTGAAATGTGACAATTATGGTTCAAAGCCAGCCCAGGCAGGAAAGTCACCTAGATTTTTATATCCAATGAAAAACTGGAGGTGAAGCTGTGGCTCAAGCAGTAGACTGCTAGCCTTGAGCAAAAAAAAGCTAAGGGAAAATACCTACTGGGGCCCTAAATTCATGCCCAAGAGTCAGCACAAATTAAGAAACAGACGAAAAAAGGACTAACAGACATTGTCACGTATCTACAATCATGAACTGCTTCTACCTTCCATCTAATTTATAAAGTTTACAGTCCACACATACTATCTCTCTATACATAAAGTTTTAGGTTTGCACAGGCAAAGTTTCATCTTCTTGTCCTAATAGCTTATTAAATATTTCCCTTTCTTTTATGTCTTATGTTTATCTTTTATTTTTAAGCCAAATTAATATTTGATTTGTGACATGTCCACTTTATTTTAAAAATATTCTTGTTCTACTGAAGAGTAAATGACAAGTTATACCTCAAGTAAATTAGTCTGATTTAAAATTAAATTATATTTTTAATTTTATATCTTACAAATAAATGGTGATCCTGTGATTTAGCTATTGTTATTATTCCTTTTCTTTTTGACTTTTGTCCTTTGGAGAAATTTATGTGTCAAGAAACCACATTTTTCATTTTATGACTCAATTTTTCCATTTATTAATGGATATATAATTTTTTCTTATAAGAATAAATGATATTATCTGTGATTACTGTGGTCATTGTATATGATTTTGTCACACTGGATATTGTATATAGCTTATTTGAACTAATGAAGGGAAAGAAAAATGAGGGAGGGTATAACAAATAGGACAAGAAATGTACTCCCTACCTTATTGTGTAACTGTACCACCTCTGTACATCACCTTGTAAATTTAATTTAATTTAAAAAAAAGAAACCCATTTTTCATTTTATGATTCAATTTCCCATTTATTAGTGATATATCATGTTATTTCTTAAAAGAATAAAAGAAATTATCAGTGATTACTGCTATGTTATATCTTCAAAATATTTTACCACTTAAATTTAAGTGATAATCTTTTTAGTGTTGCCTATTTCCTATAACCAACCCATATCTTTCCCTCTATGATGTAATTTCTCTTGCTATTCCTCCAACTAATGACTGTATTTGGCACAATATTATGATGTGTTTGTGTACAGCAGAATGTATGATGTATCATACTTTAGGGAATTTTTTGGCATTACTTCTTGCTAAATAATTCCCTCTCATGCAATCATTTTCATATTATAATGCCCAAGGCATATTAACCTGTATTTGTATAAGCTAATCTAATTTTATTATGTCTGTCCATATTTTGGATTTCCAGCCTTCTTAGTAAGAACTCTAAATTAAAATAGAATCATAGCATTTTAAACAATTAATAAAAAGAATTAACTATTATAAAACTCATATTTCATCTAGAGTACTTCTAAATGGTGCTTGGAAATGCTTGTAAATTCATTTAGCATCTCTCCTTTGATGCTGATATATTTTCAGTGACATAGCCTGTGGAAAAGCACATTAAAGAAATCCAAAGCTTCACTGCTGAAACTTTAAACACGTTGAGGGAAATAAGTAAGACAAAAATGCATAAAATATCCGGGCACCAGTGGCTCACGCCTGTAATCCTAGCTACTCAGAAGGGTGAGATCTGAGGACTACTGTTCAAAGCCATCCCGGACAGGAAAGTCCATGAGACTCTTATCCCTAATTATCCAACAGAAAACTAGAAGTGGCTCTGTGGCTCAAGTGGTAAAGCACTAGGCTTGATCCGAAGAGTTCAGGGACAGCACCCAGTCCCAGAGTTCAGGCCCCAAGACAGACAAAAAAAGTTTATACATTATTATGCCATCATAAAAAAAAATCATCGGGGCTGGGGATATGGCCTAGTGGCAAGAGAGCCTGCCTCGTATACATGAGGCCCTGGGTTCGATTCCCCAGCACCACATATACAGAAAACAGCCAGAAGTGGCGCTGTGGCTCAAGTGGCAGAGTGCTAGCCTTGAGCAAAAAGAAGCCAGGGACAGTGCTCAGGCCCTGAGTCCAAGGCCCAGGACTGGCCAAAAAAAAAAAAAAAATCATCATTATGAAGCTAAAATAATACTTTTTTCAGGATGCACTTTAAAAATCCAATAAGCAACAAGATTTGTAACAAAATTCAGAATACTGTTTGTATACTGAAGTGTGGTTCGCTACAATGAAACGGTGTTTCCCCCCTCAAGGGAGGGGATTCCTGGTTCACACAAGAGTCTACCACACAGTCTCCAGGTACAAGATGATGAAAAGATGGATTTATTGGGGAAGTAAAAAGTGAACCGAAAGCAAACTGACCGGCCTTGGTCGCAGCCCACACTCCAGAGCCAAAACTGCCAACCACATGTGCAGGATGGCAGCCCAGACCCCGAAGCCTGGGAACTGACCGAGTGTGCAGCCCAGACTCGGGAGCTGGAGCCATGCAACCTGGTGATAAGGCAATCATCTCAGTCAAACTTGCCACATGCAGGTGGCCAATGAGGATACAGCACTGACAGAGCATTCTAGGCCACACAAGGGTGGCCAATAAAGTTACAGTCTGTCTCAGTATCTGTTTGAACCAACCTATCTATCATTCTAGTTAGAATGGGCGCATGGATTTGACATCAGGTGGATACTCCTACACCTGGGAGGGCACAGGTTCCCTTGAATCTCCCAGGCCTCAGGTGGTCAATTTACATAACTTATCATAATAAAGGGGAACTTCCCTGGATAGGGTGGGGGAGATCATAGTGAAGATGGAGTTGCCTTCTGCTCTAATCTGAGCTGGAAGCAATCTGACACCCCTCCAAGTCAATGATGGTGCTGGCCAGATCTGACCTCCCTATTACATATACCAGATACACAGCATTTGTAAATTAATGATACAGGTCTGTTTCACAATGATACAGGTCTGTTTCACAATTTGAGTAGCATTTAATTAGGGTTCACTTTGTTTTTGTTAAAGCCATATCACTATTGCAATTAATGTAATTACATTTGCAAAACTACTATTCTTAAAACATATGGAGATCAAATAAAATGTAGGACCCTCATTGACATGTGGATGTAGGGTGAGCAAACTGTAAGTCTTCTTGCTACTGTAACAACCTTCTTTCAAGAATTCTGATGAAGCACTTAATCTGCAAAACACACACTCACACATACACACACACACACACACACACTTGGCTTCTATTGGTATATCTCTCAATTTCAGTTCTTAGCAGAAGTATTTTTCATATCTACAAGTTAAGTATCCATTTACAACAAACTGTAATTCACGGTTATTTTTTACTGTTTCCTTCTTGGTTTCCAAATCCTTATGCAGCCATCCGCTGCCTATCTATATGAGTCAGAGTCAGTCTTGGCTTATTCTAAGGGATATATATATATATGTATATTACATATAATAATTTATATATAATAATATATTATATATATATATATTACCAGTTTCAACATGCAAGGGCAACTTTCAGAGGAACACCTTTTCACATCATCAGGGTATAGTTAAAATTATATATATACACACAAACAAATACATAATTATGTACATATATGTCTGATGTAGGTATGTCTTGCATTGTTCTGTATAAGGAGGTGAATTTCCAAAGGGTTCATGAAGAAAAAGGAAAGAAGGAGCCAGAGAAATAAAGAAATGCTTAAAACTGAAAACTATGAATTGATCCATTTCAAGTCTGTTAGAGAAAGCTAAACAGTGTTCAGAGGCAAAAATATATGTAAACAATGGCTTTTATTATGATTAACATTTTCTATGTTAATTTTTCTAGTGACATTCAGTTTACAAAGTTATTACTTTTTCTAATAAATTTTGTCAAGATATTTCTCTTAAAAGGTTTCTTATAATCTATAAACAAGAAAAGTTAGTCCTGGCTCCACAGTATAAATTTCCGTACACATTTTCAAGTGTAGTATTGAGGTCTACATCATTTCCTTCTTTAGTTCCTCCTAATAAATAATTGCCTCCTATCAATGATTTATAATAGCCCATCCTATTAATAAAATATAATATGAACTAAATTTTAATTGACCAATAATGTGAATTATAAGACAAGAAAGGACAATCCTGAGCAGATACTGTGTGACTTCTGGGGTATCAGAGCATCAGAGATCTTCTAGTATTTGTGATGATTTGTGACTGACATTTTCTCTTTTTTTCCCCATTTTTATTGTCAAAGTGATGTATGAAGGGGTTACAGTTTCACACATAGTGCATACATTTCTTATCCAACTTGATACCTCCTCCCTCATTTTCCCCTGCCTCCCTCTTCCCCATTTTCCTCTCCCCACCATAAGTTGTACAGTTGGTTTACACCATATAGTTTGGTAAGTATTTCTATTGCATTGGTTTGTCTTTTTATCATTTGTTTCTGATTTTGATATTCCCTTTTCCTTCCCTAGTTCCAATGCACATATAACTGTCATTCCTGAAACTTCATTTGATTGATATGTGGAATGGACAACACTTTGAAAACTTAGTGGAGCAAATAGCACCTCAATTCTGTTCACTGAATATATTTCTCTTAATGTTCCTTAAATTTCTATTTTTATTAAGTTACTTAAAATTAAATATTAGAGGAGCGTAGCCTAAGATTATATCAGTCTGAGTGCTAAGTCAAAGATCTGAATCATAAGCTATTCTGGATTCAGCACAGCCGTCTCCCTTTTGTTGTAAGTTTTCAAAGCTCCCAAGCACAAAACTTTCCCAAAAGTCAGAAGGTGATTCAGCTATACTACTTTTTAGCACCTTACAGAACCAATAAAAACAGATTTAATAATTTCACATAATACAAAACTGAACTTTTATATGTGCTAGGCATTTATGCTTAATAACCCTAAAGCCCATCATTTTTAAATGTCCAGCTTTTTCAAGGATATTTAGAATATCTTAACCACTATAAAGTTGGAAACAATTATAGTTTTATAAATAAAACTCTTCTCATGGTTCAGTAAATTTTAATAACTGTAATTTATAATAAGCACAATACAGTGTGAGATTCTAATAATGGAGATTCATGCTCTCTTGCATAGGAACATTAAAAGGCCATGAGGCAGTTAGGGGGCATTTATTAAAATTGAGCACCAGATTAGAAATATGAACCTGTTTATATGCATATGAAAATTTTTATCCCTTTGAGCAAAATCATGATACGTGGGCAAGTTTTCCATTCAAAAAAAGGAAATAGATGCATTTAAATTTAAAGTCCCCATAAATAATTTCAAGTCCCATCTTCTTCCCTACCTCTCAGAATTGCAGTTAATTAACAAATTAACTTGCTCTTGGATCATTCATTATATGCCGTTGCATATAGCATCAATAAAACTAAAGTAAATGAAATCATGTTCATTGTAACAAGTGTCGATTATGTTATCTAGCAGCGTATTTCAAAATGAAATAAACTAAAAAGAAATCTTCAAAAATAGCCATAAAAATAGTTCATAGAAGAAAGTAGAAAACAATCAGAAAAATTATCAACCATTTAGAACTCAATGATGCAATGAAAAAACTGTGTGTACTTACATATATGTTTACCTTTAAGACTTTGTCACATAGGAGAGAAAACCTAAGATCTTTCTCCTGACTTTATACTTGGTATGACCTCCAATTCAGTGAACCATGAACTCTCTGCAAAGGATATAATTTGATGCACCTTTATGACTTAATAATATTCCACTCTGTGTGTGTGTGTGTGTGTGTGTGTGTGTGTGTGTGTGCATGCACTCGAGCATGTGTATGTGGATATCTTTGTATATCATGTTTTCTTTATTAATTCTTCTGTTTTATAGCATCTGGGCTCTTCCCATACATTTCATATTATGAATATTGTTGTAGTGAACATGATTGTGCAAGTTCCTCTATGATATTCTGATTTACATTCCTCCAGAAATATGGCCCAGAGTCCAATTTCTGGACCATGATGGTAGTCCTTGTATTAACTTTTGTAAAACCTTAATTCTGATTTCACAGTGTTGGCACTAATTACCATGCCTACCAACTGTGTAAAGATTCTGTTTCCTTATTTCATTACCAACATTTTTGTCTGTGTTCTTGATGTCAGCCATTTTGATGGTATGAGATAGAACTCATCATTGTTTTGATCTGTATTTTCTTTAGGGCAGGTGTGTTGAATACTTTCTCATATATTTACTGGCCATTATTACTTTATTCAGTTATTTTATTTGCCCTCATCAATTGGGCTGTTGATCCTTCATGAGTTTATTTTTCTGAGCACCCTGTATGTTCTACTTTTCAATCCCTTATAAAATATAAAGAGCAAAGATTTCTTCTATTCTGTACATTACTTTTTCAGCCTAGAGACTATTTTTGTGCACAAAAGTTTTTTCTTCATACAGTCTTATTTGTCGAGTATTATATTTATTTTGTTAACTATTAAGAGTTGTATTCAGTAATTTACTACCTATACTAATATGTTCCTATGTTTTACTTTGCATTTCCTGTAATAGTTTCAAACACTCATCTTGTACACTAAAATCCTTGCAAAGAGGAAGAGATAGGGAGCTAGTTTAGTCCATGACATGTTAAATGTACACTTTTCCTACTACCATTTCTTCAATGTATAGACTCTCTGTCTCTGTCTCTCTCTGTCTCTCTGTCTCTCTCTGTCTCTCTCTCTCTCTCTCTCTCTCCCATCTCCCTTTGTCTTTCTCTTGCTCCAGGGCTTAAACTCAGGGCCTTATCACTGTCCCTTAGTTTGTGTGATTGTTTGGTTTGACCCATGTCTTTGTGTTTTATAACTTTTATTAGAAAACATTTTCACATTCTTGGTTAACTGTATTCCCCTTAATATCTCCTGTTTTACATGTGTATGTTGTGAATAGAATTTTGCTTCTAAATTCTTTCTCAGACTGTTAATTATTGGTATATAAAATATTACTGATATTTTTGTATGTCTGCTATATGTTTAAAAGTATTTTTTCATATCTAGAAGTTTAGAGGGGGTTTAATCTTCAGGGAACTAAATGTACAGGATCCTATTACTGCAAATAGGAATGAACTAAATTCTTGTCTCCATAATGAGATCCTTATTATTTATTTCTTGGGCCTTATTGCTCTGGCTATTAACTCAAGCCCCGTATTGAACAGGTGTGGAGAGAATAGACAAACTTTGTCTCATTCCAGATGTTAAAGGGAATAATTTTATAGTTTTATGCCATTTAGTATGATGTTATGTTATAAGTTTGTTTCAGACAACCTTTATTATAGTGAGGAACATTCCATTTTTAGTTTCTAAGAGTTTTTTTTTTCATTAAAGAATTCTGAATGTTGTCAAAAGCTTTCCCTTTGTTAATTGAGTTGATTGTATTTATTAAATTTTGGGTTCAATTTTAATAGGACAATTGCTTTTAGACATATATTTTCCTTAAAATATTCAGATTATATTTTAGAATAATCTTTAAATGTATTCTCCATGATATTCTGGATTTCATTGACCTTTGTTTTGGTATCTTCACTTTATAATCTTCTAATTTAATTTACTTGGGTCTTTTTCTGCCTTTCTTTATCCAGAGAGACTAAGGGTTTACCAATATTATTTAGCTTTTCAAAGAGCCAACTATTTTAGTTGATTTGTTTATTGTCAAAGTGATGTAGAGAGGGGTTACAGTTAAATATGTAAAGCAATGAGTACGTTTCTTACCAAACTTGTTACCACCTTCCTCATTTTTTTCACAACTTCCTCCCCCACCACTGCCTCCCCTCTGTAAGTTGTACAGTTGGTTTACAGCATTTAGCTTTGTAAGTATTACTGTTTCATTGGTTTGCCTTTTAACCTCTGTCTCCCCATTTTCATGATCCCCTTTATTCCCTACCTCCGATAAACGTATATACAATACCCAGGGTGCCCAAATCAGTTACAGTGACATCAAGGGTAAAACCATGAGAAAGAAAGAAAAAAGAAAATGGCATAATTTCACATGGTACATTGAACATAATAACGATATACCATTTATTTCCATAATTTAGAATTCATTTCGCTTACCATCCTATTATGTGTTCAAATGTACCTAGCTACTGAGATGCCACCTCACCCCAATAAGATTGTCCATTATCAAGAAAATTAACAACAGCAGATGCTGGTGGGGATGTGGCCAAAAGGGAACACTACTTCACTGTGGGTGGGAGTGTACACTTGTTCAACCACTCTGGAAAACAGTATGGAGGTTCCTCAAAAGGCTAAAGATAGAATTCGCCTATGACCCACCAGCCCTGCTGGGCATCTACCCAAAAGACTATAAACAGGACCTCACTAAAGCCACCAACTTTTAATTTTGGTTCTTACAAATTTTCTTAGTCTCTATTTCATTGCTTCCTCACCTCATAATAATTTCTTTCCATCTGTTGATTTGGAGTTAGGGCTAGTTCTTATTTTTCTAAGCTCTTTAGAAACCTCATCAGATTATTTGAGATCTCTTTCTGCATTTCTTTTTTAAATGTAGCTGTTCATATCTATAAACTTTCCTTTAATAATTTCTTGTCATATTACAAAGGTTTTGTAAGGTTTTGTTCTCAATTTCATTTGATGCTAGAAAATTTAGGATTGCCCTTATTTCTTCAATAGTCCATTTGTCATTTCAGAATGGGCCATTCTATCTCCATGTGTTTGAATATTTCCTACAGACTTTCTGTTAAGTTCTAGGGTTTTTTCCCCATAAAACTAGATAAAATACAGAGACATTTCATTTTTCTTAGTTTTGTTAAGACTTTATTACAGAAAGATCAAACAAAATATAATGTATTTTAGAAAATGTTCCCTGGACTGCTGAGAAGAATGTGTATTTTGCAGCTGTTAGGTGAAATATCCTACAAATGTCTATCAAATTCATTTAGTCTATTGTGACATTTAATTTTGAAGTTTATTTTTTGTCTGATGATCATTCTAGCAGTAAGAATGAGCTTGTAGATTTCGCAACCAATTTTTAATCAACAAATGCCAATAAAAATTTTAGGATTCTAAAATCTTTTTAAAGGATAATTCATACTATATATATATATACGTGTGTGTGTGTGTGTGTGACATATATATATGAAATATTTTTCAGATAAAATAGGAAAGGGTACTAAAATCCAATTTGGGGTAGATTTATTATTTGATATTTTATAGCAGTGTGAAGTTATACAGATAAAAAGAAGGACATGTTTTTTTTCAGACCACATCTATAACACATCTTGAGTCTAATAATAATAGAATGAAATTTAAAACCGGGAAAAGAAAGTATAATGGTTCTAAAATCATCTGGGACAATTGTCCATATGGTTTGCATACAAAAAGATTATTGATTCACACCAAGGCACAGATTCATGAATGGACCTGCATATGTATGAATATTCAGACACAGTAGAACTTTTGATACATGTGTGTGTATATATATATATACACACACACACACATATATATACACACATATATGTATATATACTAGGATATATATGTATATATACTGGGATAGTGAGTGGTGCACAAATGCAATGTCAGTTGCACATTAGGCTTAGGCAGTAACATCATGCTCTAAAGCTATCCCAGGAAAAAGTGGGAGACAAAGGACTTGGAACAGAGCTCAAGTGGCTGAGTACCTACCATGCAACTGAGTCCCAAAGTTCAACTTGAGAACTACACACTCTCACCCCTGACAAAATCATGTATTTTGTTTGGAAAAAAGTTTGAGTACAGAGCTGGATTTTTTAGCATAATAATTCATTTAACGAACATTCATGCTGTCCTAGGTTCAATCAATGGCACTGTGTAAAAACATATTAGATATGAAAATAAAAGTTTAAGTAAAAACCATAGGTTTTTATAATTTTACATGAAATGACTTCATGATTGTGTGATTGAAAAGTATTTCATAACCATACAAATTTAGGGAACTATTTATTGTTAAATTTGATAGCAATTAAATTGTCTATAATATGGTTAAGAAAATTATAACCAAGAATGAATGCATCAAAATACTTTTATTTGTGCAAGACTAGGTATGTGTACAGGTTAAATATTAATAGGAGTACGATGAAAAAAGACACTCAAATCATACAAACATAATTTGCAGAAATAGAGATCTGGCTGGCAGCAAATGAAAGCACATTTATTCTAGAACGGTATAAGTAACTAAACTATGCTGAGATGTGCTTTAATTCCAAACATGTCGTATTTGTAGCAATTAAATAAGATTGACCATAAGGTGTATTGAGTGCTAACTTACATACAAAAGCCGAAAATGATTTGATAATGTCTTTAGTAGTTGGTGATACATGTCGTGACTCAGCTATTAAACTTCTAAATATATACTTTAGATAACCATTTGACTATGTGGCATAAAAAATACTTAAATCTGCATTAAACGATTAGGATATTTAACTTTTTATTATTAAACAAAATCTATATGGAAATATTGCACATGGGTTATCTCTGGCAGGATGGAGAGTGACAGATAAAGGAGAGGTAGCTATCATGTAGGATTTTAAAGGAAAAGGATCTGAGATTGTTGCAACATTTTTACTATATCTGCATGTATTTCAGTATATTTAAGATATGTCAGCAGTTCAAAAATGAGCTAGATAAATAGCGGCAAATCCTTTTCCAAAATACCAAGCCCATTATGCTCAAACTTCAACAAGATCATTATACTGAAATGATCTCATTTACTATTGTAAACAAGAGGACAAGGCCCAGAAAGACTTAGACTGGATCCAATTTGTTTTTATACTACATCTAATAATGCTTGTACTTATGAGAGAGTCAACAAGATTTAGTTTGTGGAATGACTGAATGAGGAAAAGTTTAAATATATGTTAATATATTAGGGTAAAACATTTTAATATTTAACATTAAAAAGCAATTTCGATTTCAACTACTTATCATAAATGAATAACATATTGTCTGTTACAGAGACACATCAAGCATAATTTACTTTGGAATGAATGTCTCTGGTTCTATGTAGAGCCACAAATAATACATATACATATATGTATATATAATATTGTATTATGGTATAATGTAATAAATATAATATGCAATATTCCAAATTACATTATTCAACTGTAAATTATGGTTAAGTATCTAGACAAGAAAAAAATACATCTAGGGAAACATATTGGAAAACAATATATGCCTTCAAATAAAATAGTTTTCCTAATTCTTCTTCTTTCTAGATCTAGAGAAATTTATTATACTTTCAGTTTTCCCAGTGTTATAAGTTTAAAATCATTTAAAACTCATTCTTATTATATCATGTGGCATATTTCTTTGTTTATTCATTCAAGCCCAGATTCTCTGTGTCCAGGGTCAAGGATTATACTTTATAGTGTCCTCCTCCCAGAAATGATTTGGGAGAATTGTGCGAAGAGGAAGAAAATTATGCCTATTTTGTATGATGTTTTCTATGGTTTGAGATCATTCACTAATCCTTTCTTAAGATTCTTTAAAACAAGCACTTCCAATTTAGAAAAAAATAAAATAAAACAGAAAAATTGAATTACAATTAGTTATAATTTTTCTATGTATAATTATAAGTATTGCTATTTCATATCTTTAATCAAATCTTCTTCTTGTATAGTACATATATACTGATAAATGTACATATTACTTAAAAGAAAATTCATGAAAGCAAATAAATTGATGACTAATTGCTGATCAAAAGCACAAGCCTTATGCTTCATTCCATATATTTTATGTCACATTATTAAGCTTTACCAACTATGCTCTACTGTAGCAGATCTGTAGCTTGCGTTTATATGTGCAATTCACAATACCTGTGTTGGCTTTTCACAAACTGACTCTCACATGGGTGTGCTATGGTATGTTTTATCCATTCTGTAAGTCTAGTTTAACATAACTTCAAGTGATGATAATAAATGAAACCTTATACAATGAATACCCTTAGAACATTTGGCTTTACATTTTGTAAGGTAGAATTAATGTTAAAATTACTCAAAGTAAGTCTTTACAATAAAATTCGAGTTTGAATTCTTAAGAATGAACTAAGAAAAACTAACAGATTAAAAAATAAGGCTATTTTCTTTCCATTTACTGACAATATTTCAGCTATATTTTCTATAATATTAAAAAACAACTAGATTTATTTATGTACATATCCAAGTGCATACAAATGTTTTGAAATTTGTATTTCAAATGATACTTTATGCTACTGTAGTATTGGCTTTTAATAGCACATCTGACAAATAGGAAAAATGGAGCATGTGGTGATTAAGAGACTAAAAACATCATTAAATCCATTAGTTAATTAGAAGTCTCTTAGCCTTTGGTTCTTTGTCTATTTAGATCAAACATGCTGGATAAGTTATTATTCTCCACTTTACATGTCAGCTCTCAATTTCAGTATTGGAATATTGGTTCAATTTAGAAAATTATTTCAGTTATATAATTTGCATTGATGATTCTAGTTTGTAAAAGATAAAACTTCAACTGTTATTCACTGCACTGTGATTACTTTAAGCCTTTCTGACTATATTTTCTGAAGACTGGGTGATCCCTTTGAATTTTTTCACCATTAGAACCTCACAAATAAATATCGACTCTAAATAATGTACTAATTATTTCCAGTATTTAATCAACTTAAAAGTTATTAAGATATCTGGTTTAAACATCACTTTGAATTTTGTAATATGTTGGAATATATTGAAATACTTTTACTTTCACAACATTAATTAATCAGATAACTTATTTCTTATTCTCATTTTTATGCAATTAGCAGGACTTATAATGAACTCTGGACTCTCTCAAATGAGGTTTATTGTTCAAGGACAGCACTCTACCACTGAGTCTTAGCTCCACTTCCAGGATATTGTTGGTTAATTGGAAATAAGAAGCACAGATTTTCCTGTCTTAGGTAGTTTTCCAACCGAGATCCTCACATCTCAGTTTCCTAAGTAGCTAGGATTATAGGCAGGATGCACTGGACCAGAATTTTCACAACTCTTTCTTTGAGAGAAAGAGAAAAGAACGTTTCTGTAAATATCAGCACACTAAATTTATTTTTTAAAGTTTGGTTGGCTTATGGAATATTTTCTTAAATAAAAAATGGGGCTAGGTTAATAAAGTTGTGATAATAAAATTTAGAAAATAGAAAAACAGCTCCTGAGGAATATTTAACATCTTATAAAGTAATTGTATCTATCTACATAATTGTATTTTTCCAATAAGCAACAGTGATAGAGGAATGGGAAATTTTTAAGGAAGAGCCAAGGAGTTTCCAAGGCTCTGCCAGAGGCTTTTACTGAAGTTCAGGCAAACTTTGAACAAGTGCCCTGGCAGGTTCTCGGCATTGTAAATGGCCTTCTAGAGACCATGAAGGATTTGTAATGAAGCTAGCTGAAGTGTTGTTATTACTCTCCAGGATTTGATTCCTGACTGTGATGATTTCTGAATATTTTTTGCTCCTCACTGGGCCCACAGTAGCCTGGGTTGGTCCATCTCCAAGTCCTTAGGCTTAGGATACAAGAGAGAGACATGAATTTATTCATACTTGGCATCTCACCATCTGCTCTCATGCTTCTTGGCTTGGTCTGTGTGTAATAACAAACTTTTCAGGAAGAAATTGCAGGTTTGCCAGCAGTTTCCTTGATGTTCTTCTTAATCTCAGAAAAAAAAAATAGGCCCTTGATCTTGAACATAGATCAGGCTATTTCTGTCATGGAAAAGCATGACTATATTCCTTTCCCCACTGCCTGTAATGTTCTTACTAAACATTTTAAATTAAACTTTGGCTTAATAAATTTGTCTAATAAACAGATATTTATAGTATTCATTCTGAAATTTATATACCATGGAGGAGGTTAAAAACACTTGTTTACCAATCTATAGTAGAAACATTTTCCATTTATGTATAAAGTGTGCATCCTGAGCAGGTTTGCTCTTATTACTCTCCTTTTCCTTCCCTTGTCCTTCCCAAAGCAGTCTCAATATTCTTTGTTCCATTTTCATATTGACAAAGAGCAACCATCTAGCTACTACTTTATGATAATAACATCATTGTGGCTTATTTCATTTCCCCACTGTGGCAATGATACAATGGTGCACAAAGATATGAATTTGGAACCATTTAGATCTCCATGCTTCAGCACCTCCCTAATACCATATATTTAATGTCTTTTATGTATTAGACTGATTCATGCAATAGACTGCCAATCCACTAGAATGGATTCCATGGACCTTCAAAGGATTAACAAACTGTGCTCCATTGGTGGCAAAACAAATGCAGATCATATCCAAATGGTGCTGGATGATGTGCATGACAATTCACATTATTTTATAAAGTTTGTCAATGAGTATTTTCTTGGGAAAGCATAGAACAACACAACCTCCCATTGCAATAATCATTGTAAAGGTGACTGTATCTCTGTTTGCCTTACTGTCACTAGCATGAATAATGAGCACGTAGTTCTTGAGTGGAAGCAGAAGAAAGGTAAAGAATATCCCACTCTTATCTAGAATGCTAAAGATTGACACAGGAAAGCAAAATGTTACTTCACAGAAGACAGTAAGGAGAAAAACCAATGATGATGCTCCATAGACATATTTAAAGCCATGGCATCAAGGAAGAATGGCTAGAATAAAATGTAAAACATTCAGAGGAAATTCGGAAAAGAACATGGGTGACTCTGGCTGGGGACACACAAGGCAAATTAATTTTTACAGAAATATAATCCAAACATTGGCAGACAATTTTCCAAATTCTCTCAATAATTGGAGGTATAATACAGACACGTAGACTCATCCTTACTCATTCTGAGTCTAATGCCAAGTAATTGATACAATTTAGAAAGTAAAAACTCTGTTTCTGAGAATCAGGTATTATCTGATTCTCAGAAAATGATCCAATGGGCACTAGACACTGATCTTAGTATGTTAAATACAAAAGAGGTGTAGGTGTAGGGAGAGGTGGGAATGTTAAATGATAGAGGATTTATAGGGTCTGATGTAGAGAAATGGGCACAAGTTTTACAGGACACAACAGAATTTGTTTCTATTTTGTTTTGCCAGTCCTGGGGTTTGGACTCAGGGCCTGAGCACTGTCCTGGCTTCTTTTTGCTCAAGGCTAGCACTCTATCACTTGAGCCACAGCACCACTTCCAGCTTTATGTGTGTGTGTGTGTGTGTGTGTGTGTGTGTGTGTGTGTGTGTATGATGCTGAGGAATCAAATCCAGGGCTTCATGTATGTGAGGCAAGTCCTTTGCCAGTACGCATATTTCCAGCCCCACACAACAGAACTGAAGTTCCATACTGAAGGCAAAGCTGGATTTCAAGATTCTCAGGGAGAAGATAAGAGATTAGGTAATCTCTAGGTAAGGATTTACATCAACCAGTGCCCAGTATACACAAGATCAAAACATCAAGCATCTTTTAATTTTTAGTGATATTTAGAGTCTGGTAGTGCAGACTGATAATTATTCAAAATACACTGTGATGCTGGTGGGGATGTGGAGAAAATAAAACCCTATTTCACTGTTAGTGGTAATGTAAACTAGTATAACCACTCTAGATGGCAGTTCCGAGATTCCAAAAAAAAATACACAAACACAAAAATTAGACAAATAACTATGTTCCAAACATACCATTATTGGGCATCTACCCAAAATATTTTACAACTCAGAATATGATAAAGACACTTGCACAACCATATTCACTGCTGCACTATTCACAATAGGCAAATTATGTAAAAACCCAAGATGTCCTACAGTAGATGAGTGGATCAAGAAAGATATGGTACCTGTAGACAATAAAATTTTACTCATCCATTAGAAGAATAATGTTTGCAAGGAAATGGGTATGCATACAGCAAATCATGTTAAGTGAAGTGAGCCAAGCTCAGCAAGACAAATAGTGAATGTTTTCTTTCATGTGTATAAGTTAGATCTAAAATACAACTAGACATGATAACTTGTTCAGAGCTCTATGCATTTATGCACAAACAAACTAATTACAGGAGGACATACTTAGTGGAGGAATCTAAAAGCATAACTACTATGAAGAACTAAAGTACCATTTATCAAAACAAATAGCAGGAAATGGAAACATGGGCAGTTTTTTTGTGGGGGAGGCAAAAAAAGGGGCGAAAGGATGAGCAGATGCAGTAATTGTATTCAATATACAGTAAGTTAAAAATGGGGGGAATGAGAGAAAGTCAAGAAAGGGATGACACTTTGCAAATAGCATTGTATATTACCTGATATAAAATTGTAACCCGTTTTGTACAACTGTTTAGTAAAACATTTTTAAGAAGACAATGTGAATGACATAGAGTGAAGATAAATATGCCCAGTCTATGGGCAGCATTGTTTTGTTGAATGTTTAATTGAGTCTGTTCTTGTGTTTTAGAATATACATTTACACAACTTTGACTTAAATTTGCTTACCTTTTTTTACCTTTCTTCTCTCCATTCCTCACCTTCTCTCTCCTCTCTCCCTCTCTCTCACTTCTTCTTTCCTTATTTTTCTTTTCTTTTCATAGGGAATAATGATTATTTTTCTAGTAATCTAGCATCACGATAGTATAGATTAGGTAAATGACAGATGAAATTTACATAAGCAACAGATGATGTCCGTAGTAATGGTAACAGTTCTGAGAAAACAAAAGGTGTAGGAAAAGGCAAATTCAGTTAGCAACCTCAAATTTAACCAGCAGACTAAATGGCAGAGGCACTGACCCAGGCAGAGTAGAGGGAGACAGATGTTCTTTTCTACCTAAAACAAGGAACTGTGTTTAAGAAGGAAGCAGCACAACACAACATTTCACATAACTTCAACAAGAAATGTGTCACAGAAGATTGCATGCTTCATTTAAAATTAGCACAGAGGAGGGGAAAAAATGAATTCACAACTCAACAGGAAAGGAAGAACAGGAAGAAAAAGTGAGACTGCCATCCGGAAATTAACGTTGAACTGAATCATAGGCCATTTGAAATTGATTACAGGGTTTTAAGTTGTTTCAAAGATTAAATGTGTTCTCCTATTTCAGAGCAAGACATGAAGATGATTAGATGACAGCCTGTGACACAGTGCGAAACCAAATAAAGAAGTGATTTTCATCGGCTACTTTCGAGGAAAAACGAGTGTAAGATAACATGTATGAATATATACATATATATATATATATATCTTTCTTTAAGAAAGGTGTGAAATGATTCTACTGGTGCAGAGCTTGTACCCTATATTTCTTCTAAAAGGAAAAAGAATCAAAACTATGTCAGAAATGTTTGCATTTACTCATATGTAAAGAGCAAACATGTGGACTTTCAGTGAGCATATTGCTCTAAATGCATCTTACTTAACAAGGTTCACTATGGGTTTGAATCCATTAGCAGATTTAAGTTTTGTGAGTAGTCAGTGAATTCTAAATTATATTAGATTGAAGAAAGGAGTAGGGTTGATAATAAACAATATCATGGTTCAAAAGGTACAAGAAAGAATAAGCCAAGCATGCTGGCATGTACCTATGGTACCCAATTATGTAAGGTGGTGGCAGGAGGATGATGAATTTGATGTAAGCCTAGGCTACAAAAATAATGGTGATGATAATGATGAATATGAAGCATAATAATCAAAATTAGATAAGATAGATACATTGCCTTGACTTCAATATTCCACCACACATATATGTATCATAATATGATATAGGGGGCTGGGGATATAGCCTAGTGGCAAGAGTGCCTGCCTCGGATACACGAGGCCCTAGGTTCAATTCCCCAGCACCACATATACAGAAAACGGCCAGAAGCGGCGCTGTGGCTCAAGTGGCAGAGTGCTAGCCTTGAGCGGGAAGAAGCCAGGGACAGTGCTCAGGCCCTGAGTCCAAGGCCCAGGACTGGCCAAAAAAAAAAAAAAAAAAAAAGAATGATTTAAACAAAATATGATATAAATTAATATAACATGCTATATCAGCTGTAAAATAAATTAAATTTGGGCTTAAAAGAATGAAAACAAAAACATGTTCTATAGAGAATAAAGACTTGGACAACAATTGTATACCAATATTATCAAATACTTTAAAAAGAAAATCAATCAAGCTAATTCAACAAAGATTTGATTTTCTCATATAATTTACAGAAACAAAGGTCCTGAACAGTACGTTCTTTTTTTGAATTTTTTTATTTTTTTATTGTCAAACTGATGTACAGAGAGGTTACAGTTTCATACATTCGTCACTGGATACATTTCTTGTACTGTTTGTTACCTCCTCCCTCATTCCCCACTCCCACCTCCCCTTTTCCCTATCCGCCCCATTAGTTGTTCAGTTGGTTTACACCAAATGGTTTTGCAAGTATTGCTTTTGTAGTTGTTTGTCTTTTTATCCGGTGTCTCTTGATTTTGGTATTTCCTTTCACTTTACTAGTTCTAATACCAGTATACACAGTTTCCAATGTACTCAGATAAGATACAGTGATAGTGCAGGTACAACCACAGGAAATGGATACAAGAGGATCATCAACAATAGAAGCTACGGTTTCACATGGCATGTTAAAAATAATTACAACAGTGATATAACAGTTGTTTCCATTACATGGTGTTCATTTCACTTAGCATCATCTTATGTGTTCATAAGGGCATAGCTATTGGGCTTTTGTGGTCCTCTGCTGTGGCTAGCCTAAACCTGTGCTAATTATTCCCTATAAGGGAGACCATGGAGTCCATGTTTCTTTGGGTCTGGCTCACTTCACTTAGTATAATTTTTTCCAAGTCCTGAAGGGTAATTTCTCAACAGGAAATGTTTGACCTTCTGTGAGTATTCCAGATAAAAGGTCACCACTGAAGATAAATTCATGAATTTTTCATCTGTTATAAATACAATATTTTGTCGACATTTATTTTCATAGAAAGTTTAATTTTGAAGTAGCTGAGTCAGATATATACTTGAAATTAGCCATATTATGCCTATACATGTACAAAATGTTCCCATGGATCTAAAAGGCTATGAAAATGTGAAAACCTAAACTAAAAAATTAAGTGTAGTTAATGACTAAAGTACTTACTTATCTGTGATTAAACTTGTAAAATGTAAACATTGAAGCATGAGAAATACTTTTACTCTTTGGTGCCCAGTCATTAAACAGAGTTTTGAAATGTTTCCTCACTGAAAAAATACTTTCTAGATTAGTAGTATAATAATATCAGTAATTATTTAAAGCACTCAGTTAAAGTTGAGTTCATCTCAGATTGTAACTGGGACTAAAAGTTCATATTTTGAAGCTTTGGAGATATATCTTAAGTTCCTGAAATATCTGTAGTTATGACTACATCTTTAAACAAATACAACGCCAACAGTTGACTCCATAGATCACGAGATGATTGGCCTTTATTGCTTTGGAAAATAAAAGATCATAGTGAGACTGAATTTGGTACAAATTCTTGCCTACTGAACACATCTACTGAATAAAATAATACCACACTATATGAATTAAGGGTTTCACTCTATTTTTTTTCCTTTTCATTTTTATATTTAGAGGTCATCCTATTGCTGGTAGATATTTGCTTTGAGAAATGTATTCAATTCGGGAATTCTAGACGAGAAAGCTTATTCATTAAATTACTGACAACATTAATTTGGGGAAGATTGCTGACACCTTGGAGAATAGGATACAATTTAATAACCTGACAAGTTGACATGCAGGAGGATGTCAACAAGATAAGTTTCAGCACTGAGGTCAAAAGAATCTCATTTACCCAAGATGAAAACAAACTGCATACAGTCAGGAAGATAACATATTTTCAGACATCGCATGTAGGGATGTATAGTGCATATTTTTCAAATGTTTACAGTGAGTAACCATTTCTGCATTTAATACTTATGTAATAATCTCAGTCTCTTCGTTTATATATAATTTTCATTGCAGACTTTTCCTTCCCTTCATTCATCCACTCATACATTTATGCTTATATACTTACATTTATTCAGCAAATATTTAATAAATATATTTAATATATAAAGGAATAATGAGCATTCTCACTTTTACACCAGGTTTCCTGTGTGACTTTGAAATTGTGATCAAATTGAAAATTGGAAAGTTCTTTTTTCTATCTATATCTGTGGCTGACTTACACTGTTTCTATTATAATTCTAATGTATTCCTCATTAATTCTTTTTTGAAGACCTAATCTCCACTGTGATAACATTGGGACACAATGCCTTTAGGAAATAACTAGGTTTGGATGAGGTCATGAGGTAGGCCCACAGGATGGAATCAGAATTTTTATAAACCAAGTTCCTGTGCATCAAGTGAGGATATAATGAGAAGATGACTTTCTTCAAACCATAAATTAATCCATCCCTAGGAATCAGAGTGGCCAGGATCTTGATCTCAATATTTCAAGATTTTAAACCTGTCAGACATGTTATCTGTCATATAAGCCACCCACTCTATGATTTTTTTTTTACAAAGTTGGGCCACGTGAAGACTTTTCCTACTCTGTTTGAATTTATAAAACCTACATTTTTTAAGATCCAATTTTTCAATTACTAAAACTCTGGAAGTCTAAATTTCCACTTCAAGAATAATGCAAAGCAGGAAGCTGGCATGGAATTAAAGTGATTATACCAAGGATTATATCTGCATGATTGTACTCTCTCTTCTTTCATGAGTAACATATGTCAGAAACAAGTAAAGTACACTACTTTGTAAGTATAACAAAATTTGAAATGGCAAATACTGCTACAAATATAGTTACTTAAAACAAGATGTATAGTTTTAGAGTGCGGGACTTTGTTAGCAATGATGTTCAGATCTTGGGTGTTTTCTTTCAATGTTCTAAAATTATACATACAAACTGTGAACTCCACTACTGAAAATACACAGATTCTTACTGGAAATGGACACCTGATCTTCTGAATGTGATATTTGGAAACAAACCTTGAAAATAGTCACAAGAAAAGATATTTTCAGGTGGCAACCTGAAACACCTTAAGAGAAAACATGATGGATAGATCCTTACAACACATGTAATTAATCAAACCATAAATAAAACCACTCATTTCCAAAGTTTTATTTATTATCCCAAATATTCCCATATCTTATTCCTTTTTACTTCCCACTGCACACAACTGTCAGAAATGTTGGTGCATAACTTGAGAGAAAAGGACAAGAAATAACATATGTAAAGAAATCCCACCTACCCAGTATCTACTGAAGTCAGAACTGAGCGGGAAGACAGGGATCTTAATTTTAAATTATTACCCACGTGAAGACTATTAAATGATCATTTGGGTAAAAGCCCAGAAGTGGGATTGCTGGGCCATAGGTGAGTCTATGTTTAATCCTTTGAGGAACCTTCACAGTGCTTTAGAGAGTGGTTGAATCAGTTTGCACTCTCCGCAACACTGTAGTAGCATTCCATTTTGGCCACATCCCCACCAGCATCTGTTGTTATTAAATTTCTTGATAATGGCCATTCTAACCGAGGTGAGGTGGAATCTTAATGTTATTTTGATTTGCATTTCTTTTATGGCCAAAGATGTTGAGAATTTCTTCATGTGTCTATTGGCCATTTTCATTTCCGCTTCAGAGAAGTCTTTCTTTCAGTCTTTAGCCCAAGTATGAGTGGGTCAGTTTTTCACAAACAGGCCATAGGAAAGCTACCAGCACAACCATGTTCATTGCAGCACATTTCAGCTTTACACACACACACACACACACACACACACACACGCAGACACACACAATGGAATTCTATACTTCCATAAGTAAGAATGACATTGCACAATTCATAAGGAAATGGAAAGACTTGGAAAAAATCATATTAAGTGAAGTGAGCTAGACCCTAAAAACATAGATTTCATGGTTTTCCCCATTGGTAATAATCAGTATATGTCTAGGATAGTCTTAGCAGAGGATTGCAAAGGCTAAATAGCTATACACATATGAACATATGTGATGAAGCTAAGCAAAATGAACTCCAAGATATGGAAATGACGCTTTTCATCATTGTTCTTATATTTAATGTGCTATGTGACATTACTTCTTTTCTCTTTCATTTTTCTTTCCTATAGTGTTTACCCTGTTGTTGTTGTTTTTTTTTTTTTTTTTTGTATTTGATTTTGGTACCCTGGGTATTTTATATTTAACTGAATTAGAGAAGGGATGGGGAATATCAAAATGGTGAGACAAAAGATAAAGAGTAAAGCAATGTAACAGTGATAATCACCAGGCAATATGTTGGAAATTAACTATACAACTTGGGGTGCGGGGACTTGGGAGGAACAAATGTGGTAGAAAAATGAGGGAGAGTGTAACAAATACTACAAGAAATATACTCACTGCCTTACATGTGTAACTGTTACCCTATGCATCACTTTTTTTTTTCTATGCCAGTCCTGGCACTTGGACTCAGGGCCTGAGAACCCTCCCTGACTTCTTTATGCTCAAGGCTAGCACTCTGCCACTTGAGCCACAGTGCCTCTTTTGGCCTTTTCTATAAATGTGGTGCTAAGGAATTGAACCCAGGGCTTCATGTACATGAGGCAAGCACTCTTGCCACTAAGCCATATTCCCAGCCCTGTATATCACCTTGTCAATAAAATTTTAAATAAATGAACTAGTTATGCACATAGTGATAGAGTTTGCTTGTTTCATCCAAAGTAATGGAAGGACTCAATAGCTACAAAGAATAGGTTAAGCGGCTTTTTCCTTTTATTCTTTTTTTTTCAAATTTTTATTATCAAACTGATGTACAGAGAGGTTACAGTTTCAAAGACATATTCAGACAAGCATAGTAAAGAGAGAGGCTCTCCACTGATCTTATTATACAAGGATCACTAAAGTAAGTCTTTTAGTCTAAAAGACTATTATAAGAAGGTATAATACAAATAAGAGTAACTTAGCAAGCTGAGGCTGTTGCAATATTGTAAAAGTGGTACCAAAATCATATACATAATTTTTATAAACAAAAAATTATTAATATAAGGATTTCTAGTAATTGCTATTGAACAATGTAAAATTGGAAATACAACATTACAAATGATAGGAGGAATATAATGCCATTGCTGTTTCACTTGTGTTTTAATATTTTTGTTAAAATTTTAAATGAAAAGGTTTAATTAAAAATTAAATGAAAAGAGTTCATTATAACAGTTCTGTACATTTACTTAGGAACTTATTTTAAAAAAAAGAGTTAAGCGGCAAGTTGAAGAAAAAGTCCTTGTATAATAATGGGGATGCATATAAAAGTGACAGGAATGAAAACCAGATCCTGTCACCACTGGAACAATCAACAGTGGCAAAGTGAATAGAGAGGGTAAAGGAGTATGGATCTAGTCAAAATGATCATGTAGGTGTGTGAAAGTGGAAAAAATGAAGCTGCTGAGATTGGTTGTGGAAATGGAAGGAAGGAAGAGAGTGACCAAAGGGGTGAGTTTGATCAAGAGGCAATGTATGGACATATCAAGATGAACCCCTTATACATCTTACATTGATTAGAACTGTGGACAAAAAAATAATAATGGCTTTTGTAAGGATTCTAGAAACTCCCTTGCATCTAGTATTATATAAATATTTGATATACCATGTGACCATTTTTCTTTCCTCTTCCCTTCTCTGTCCCTGTCTCTTTCTCTTTAAGTCTCCCCAATAGTTAAAATATGACTCCTATGTCGTTTGGTAGAATTATTTCTACTTTAATATTGATATGATTAAGGCTGCATGCCATAATATAACACATTTAAGACCAAAATGATTCTTTCAATTTGAATTACAAGTATACTGTGAATATCCTACTACAATCATACCCTATGAAATACATATTACATCATCATAAGATTATTCACTGTTTACGTAAAATTCAATGAACTAGAGGTCCTATACTTCTAGCCACCCTATCACAAATGCACCTTCTAAATGGTGGCCCCAGAATATGCCACCGATATGCATATGATTATCTAGCATTAGGTGTTTGACTTCTTTTTAGAGGTAAGGAAATGACAATTTGTTTCTTCACTGTGTTAAATCTCTGGATCTTTCTGCTCAGCTTTTGGCTTGATCACTAAAAACTATGCTTATTGTCTCTATTTTCTTCTTGTGGACCCAAAGGGACCTCTTCCCAAAGACAGGAAGCATGTTCTCATCTCTGTTGCTGTAGCTTTGTTTATTATTTTCCTTGTGTTAAAAGGATCCAAATAATTTCAGAATTTCTTATAACTCAACACTTTGTTTACTCAATTCACATTTTACCTGAGTCTTGGCTTCTCCCATTAATCACATATTTGGGCCAGTGATTTCTCAAACAGTATATATAAAAAAGATTTTCCTTAATGGGAAAACATTTTATTTGTGTGAAGACAAACTTGCAACACCATATTTTAAATTCGATTTTGCCAAAAATTCCATATGTTTTGGAATAAGAAAAAGAAGATTGAAAATTACTTAAGAGTCCCCATGGTATTGATCTTGCCCCTTGTGACTAAACTATTGGAGAATTAAACTCTGGATGTCCCTCAGTACATACTATAGAGACAAGATCCATAACTAAAAGAAAAAAAAACAGAAAAATTTCAGAGTTTGAGGAAGACAAAAAAGAAATTTAAAAAGATATTTTTAATTTGTTTTAATCCTGTAAAATAATGAAGGCTATATTGTTTAGGTAGTAGACTTAATGCACGACATAGATAATTGACATATTCTGAGGGAACTAAATTGCTAGACACACTTGCAGACAGTCAGGCAATTGCTGAGAATCCCTGTGTACACAGCATTGTTATTTGCTTTAGAAATAGTCTAGCTGAGAGATACATGCCTAAAGATGTTTTCATCAAAACTAAAAACAAAGTAGATTAAAGTCATGCACAAAAAAGTATAGAAAAATAATAGTATATCCTATAAGCATGCAATCTTCTGTATACAAATGTTCAAAATCAAATCCTATTTTTATTATACATAAATATATAACAAAATAAAATATCAAAAATAATAGCTTAATTTCTAAAATGAAAAGAAAATCTTAGAAAGGATTTCATGAAATACCATGGTAAAAAAAAAAAAAGTGTAAATGTAATGATCTGGGGTGATTCTAAGGAAATAGCTAGCCCAGAAATAAAAATTGGAAATAAAGCCTTGGATTACAAAGGAAGAATGTCGATTTGATATGATCTGTGTATTTAATGCCTTGCAAATGCTCATAAGGTGGGATGTGATGGAAGGGAATTGAGTCATTAGGAGATTTCCCTAAAAGGAAATGTTGAAGCCCTGATTCCCTTGAATGACGGTCACCAAGAGTGACCCAGCATGATGAATGATCATGTCACAATCAGAAAGCACAGAAGTAAGCAACCATTGACTAATGCCTCCGAAACTGCAACAAAACAAACCTTTCTTCTTTCTAAGTTAATGACCTCAGATTATTTTGCAATAGTAATGAGCAGCTGATTCACATAGCAATGCAAGAAATATAAATGAGAAAAAGGATGTCAAGAGTGGTGAAAGTAGGTCCTGTCCCTAGAGCAAGAATATGTGAAAGGTAGTATGTTATGTGATTGATGGAAGAAAACAATGCATATTTCGGTTTAAAACATAGCTGAAGGGCTGGGGATATGGCCTACTGGCAAGAGTGCTTGCCTCATATACATGAGGCCCTGGGTTCGGTTCCCCAGCACCACATATACAGAAAATGGCCAGAAGTGGCGCTGTGGCTCAAGTGGCAGAGTGCTAGCCTTGAGCAAGAAGCCAGGGACAGTGCTCAGGCCCTGAGTCCAAGCCCCAGGACTGGCAAAAAAAAAAAAAAAAAAAAAATTGCCGAAGGCAATTGAATGGGTAAGGAATTCTTTGTACTAAAAATATCGATAAGAAGAATTCAATGGAAATATATAAACAGAAGATATTTTAGAGTAGGTGACAAAGATCAGTGGTGTGGTAGCTTATTTTTTTTCTTTTAAAAAAATATATTAATTAAATTTTGTTGACAAGGTGTTGTGCAAAAGGTGTACAGTTAAATAATGAGTACATTTCTTGTGCTATCTTACACCCTCATTTTTCTTTCCCTTCCCTAGATCACATAGGCATATATACAATACCCAGTACACCAAAAACGTACAGTAGCCACGTGGCATTCACCAAAGGAAATTCACCTAGAAGTTTAAATATAATCTCAACAATAGAGTTTTCTTATCCTTATGTCTTATATGATTATACATATATAGGTTTTGAGCTATTTTGATTCACTGAAAGGTCTATTTTAGACCTTTTTATGTTTAGTAGTTGTTTGGTTTTAGTTACATAATGTAAGGTCACTGACCCAAACCTGTGGGAAATACCATGTGTCAAGAAGATTTTTTGTTTCACAGACCTGGTCTCTACTGTCCCCACCCCCCTGACCCTAACAGCCTTATATCAAGGAGATCATGCCCCTTTGTTTTCTGTGTTCTAGGCTTGTCTTGCTCAACATTATTTGTTCAAGTTCTGACCATTTCCCTGTGAATAACAATATTTTATCATTTCTAATTGCTAAGTAGTATTCCATTGTGTATAGGTACCTCATATTTTGGATTCATTCATCTGTAGAAGGGCATCTGGGTTGTTTCCATATTTTGGCTATTGTGAATTGTGCAGCGATAAACATGGATAAGCAGATGTCTTTTTGTTGTCCTGAGACCTGTTGTTCAGGATAGATGCCTAGGAATGGTATGGCTGGGTCATACGGTAGGTCTATGTTGAGGTTTTTGAGGAACCTCCATACTGTTCTCCAAAGTGGTTGTACTAATTTGCACTCCCACCAACAGTGAAGAAGAGTTCCTGTTTCCCTGCATCCCCTCCAGCATTTGTTGTTGCCTGAGTTCAGAGTATAGACCATTCTAACTGGAGTAAGGTGGTATCTCAGGGTTGTTTTTATTTGCATTTCCTTTACTGCCAGGGATGTCGAACATTTCCTCATATGTTTCTTTGCCATTTTTATCTCTTCTCCTGTGAAGTCTCTCTTTAGCTCCTTTCCCCTTTTAATAATTGGTATACTGGGCTTGGAGGGGATTCATTTTTTGAGTTTTCTGTAGATGATGGATATTAGGCCTTTGTCTGTTGCTGTGCTGGTGCAGATCCTTTTCCATATGGTTGGCTGTCAATCTAGTTTGGTGGCTATGTATTTAGCTGTGCAGAAACTTTTTATTTTGTAGTGTTCCCATTTGTCGAGACTCTCCCCTATCTGTTGTGCCCCTGGAACTATATTCAGGAAGTTCCTTCCTGTGCCTATAAATTCTAGCAACTTTCCTACTCTGTCCTTCAGTAGTTTCAAGGATTCAGGTCTGATGTTGAGGTCCTTGATCCATTTTGAGTTGATCTTGGTGCATGGTGATAGGCTAGGATCTACTTTGAATTTTCTAGATATTGCTGCCCAGTTTTCCCAGCACCAGTAGTTGAAGAGGCTATGTTTTTTCCATTGCATGTCTTTAGCTCCTTTGTCGAATATCAGCTGACTTTAAGAATGCGGCTTTATTTCTGGGTCATCTATTCTATTACATTGGTCTTCAGGTCTGTTTTTATATGATTACCAGGCTGTTTTTGTTATGATGGCTGTATAGGAGAGCTTGAAGTCTGGTATTGTGATACCTCCCGCACTGCTTTTTTTGCCTAGAATTGCTTTGGCTATTCTAGCTCTTTTGCTGTTCCATATGAATTTATGGGTTGCTTTCTCTATTTCAGTGAAGAATGTAGCTGGGATCTTGATGGGGATTGCACTGAATTTGTATAACAACTTGGGCAATATGACCATTTTCACTATATTGATTCTGCCTATCCATGAGCATGGGAGGTCTTTTGATCTCCTCGTGTCCTCTTTGATTTCCCTTTTTAGATTTTTATATTTCTCATTAAATAGGTCATTCATGTCTTTAGTTAGGTTGATCCCTAGGTAATTTATTCTTTTTTTAGCTATTGTAAATGGTATTATTTCCATAATTTCCTTTTCTGCTTGTACATTGCTGGTGTACAGAAAAGCTGCTGTCTTTTTTGGGTTGATTTTGTATACTTCTACTTTGCCAAAATGTTTTATTAGGTGTAGGAGTTTGGGGACTGAGTTTTGGGTCCTTCAGATATAAGATCATGTCATCTGCAAATAGGGATAGTCTGATTTCTTCTTTGCAAATGTGGATCCCTTTGATGCCTCCTCTTGCCTTACTGTTATGGCTAGGGATTCCAGCATATATGTTGAAAAGAAGTGGGGAGAGTAGGCATCCTTATTTTGTTCCTGAGTTTAGGGGGAATGGTTTTAGTCTCTCCCCACTTAATATGATATTAGCAGTTGGTCTGTTGTATATGGCTTTTATTTTTTAAAGAATGTTCCCTCTATTCCTGTTCTCTCCAGGGCTTTTAATGTTGTATTTTGTCAAAGGCTTTTTGGGCATCAACTGAAATGACTATGTGATTCTTGGTCTTAGCTCTGTTAATATGGTGAATTATATTTATCGATTTAGAGATGTTGAAATATCCTTGTGTCTGTAGGATGAAGCCTACTTGATCATGATGTATAATTTTCATGATCAGTTTCTGAATCCTGTTAGCTAATATTTTGTTGAGGAGCTTTGCATCTGTGTTCATTAGTGATATTTATCTGTAGTTCATTTTCTTTGTTGGGTCTTTGCCTGGTTTGGGGATGAGTATAATATTAGCTTCATAGAATGATTGTGGGATTTCTCCCTCTGTTTCTATTTTGCGGAATAGTTTGAGGAGTATTGGTAATAGTTCCTCACTAAAGATTTTATAGAATTCATTGGTGAATCCATCTGGGCCTGGGCTTTTCTTTGTTGGGAGGCTCTTCATTACCCCGCTGTGTCTTGCTGTAGGTTATTGGTTTATTTAGTTGATTAATTTCTTCTTGATTCAGTTTGGGCAGTTTATACTTCTCTAAGAATTGATCCATTTCTGTAAAATTATTGTTTTTTAGTGAGTAGAGGCTATTGAAATAGTTTCTTATGATTTTATGATTGTTTGAATATCATGTGTATTTGTTGTAATTTTTCCAGTGGAGTCCCTGATCTTATGGATATGAGTCTCTTCTCTTCTTTTTTTGTAAGTCTTGCGAGGGGTCTGTCAATTTTATTTATTTTCTCAAAGAACCAGCTTTTAGTTTTATTTATTTGTTGAATGGTCTTTCTATTTTCAATTAGAATTATCTCTTTTTTAATCTTTGTGATCTCTCTCCTCCTAGTCATTTTAGATTCAATTATTTCTTGTTTGTCCAAATGTTTTAGTTTCATCGTGAGGTTATTCACCTGATCTGATTCCATTCTTTTAAAGTGAGTGCTGAGGGCAATGATCTTGTCCCTCAGCACTGCTTTAGCTGTATCCCATAGGTTTCTTTGTGATGTATTTTCATTGTCATTGTGGCTTATGAATTCGTTAATTTCATCCTTGATTTGCTCTGTGACCCAAGTGTTAGATAACAGTGAGGGATTTAGCCTCCAAGTATTTGTGTAGCCTCTGTGGTATCCTTTGTTATTGAGGGTTACCTTGATTCCACTGTGATCAGATATAATACATGGGATGATGTCAATACTCTTGTATTTGCTGAGGTTCTTTGTGTGGACTATGACATGATCGATTTTGAAGTATGTTCCATGGGCTGCTGAGAAAATTGTGTATTGGGTCTCTGTAGGGTGAAAAACTCTGTACAGATCTGTCAGATCCATTTGGGATATGGTGTTACTTAGGTCTTCGGCTCCCTTGCTAATTCTCTGGGTGTTGGATCTGTCTCTTGGAGAGAGTGGAGTATTAAAGTCTCCCACTATGATTGTTTTGGGTCTATCTTGTTCTGTAGTTCTGTGAGAATTTGTTTGACATATTTAGGGCCTCTTTCGTTTGGTGAGTATAAATTTATCACCGTGATGTCTTCATTCTGGATTTTTCCTTGAATTAAAATGTAGTGCCCTGCTTTATCTTTTTGAGTTGATTTTAATGAGAAGTCCAACTTGTCTGAAATCAGGATGGCTACCCCTGCCGTTGTGGTAGGTGTGTTTGCTTGGAAGATCTTGTGCCATCCTTTCAATTGGAGCCTGGTTTTGTCCCTTGTTGTAAAATGGTTCTCTTGAAAACAACAGATAGCAACTTTTTGTTTATGGATCCACTCTGTCAGGCTGCTCCTCTTTATTGGAGAGTTTATACCATTTATATTCAAAGAGATCATGGATAAGTATGTTTTTTGCCCTTCCATTTTCCTGTTAGGCTGTTTTTCCTCTCCCTTCTTTCTTGTCTGTATTGAGCTGCTCTTCCTGTTGGGCTTTGGCTATTGTAGTTTCTTTCTGTTTCTGTCTGGGGGTCCTGTACGTTTTTTGTTGGGTGGGGTTCCTCTCTTAGAATTTGCTGTAAGGCTGGTTTTTTATTCACATAATCCTTTAGATCCTCTTTGTTATGGAAAGATCTGGTTTTTCCATTGAAGCTGAATTCTAATTTTTCTGGGTATCTAATTCTGGGTTGGCAGTTGTTGGCCTGGAGGACTTGGATTGTGTTCTTCCAGGCTCTTCGTGCATTGTAAGTTTGTGTGGAGAGGTCTGCCATGATTCTGATCTTTTTTCCATTGTAATATAGCTCTTTCTTCATTTTGACTGAGTTCAAAATTTTATCTTTATTCTTGAGATCTGAGGTCTTGATAATTATGTGCCTTGGCATGGATTTTCTAGGGTCTGGTCTGCCAGGTGTACTATATGCTTCTGTTACTTGGGTGAGGTTATCCCTTGTCAGATTGGGGAAGTTTTCTGCAATAACTCTATTGAATATGAGTTGTATTCCTCTGCTCTGGTACTCCTCTCCTTCATCTATTCCGATTATATGCAGATTGTATCTCTTCTCCCTGTCCACTGTCTCCTGGATTAGTCTGCCCTGGAGTTTGACAGTTTCTTGGAGTGTGGTAGTCTTCTGGTCCTTATCAGCTGCATTGTTGTGCAAAAGAGAGAATCAAGATTCAATATGATCAATTCTTTGTGATGTGGCTTCAAGTGTGGTTTTCATTGATGCCAGTGAGATGTGTATGGTTGCCAGATCAGCTCTCATTGTGGTAATTTCTTCTTTTACTGAGTTGTGTTTTGAATCTATTTTTTCATGCACTTCGTTTCTCAGGATGTTAAGGTCTTCTTTAATGGAAGAGTAGACTACCAATTTTTGCTTCCATTTCTTTCTTGACTTCCTCAAGGTCCTTCGAGATTTCCATTCTAAACTCCTGGAACTGTTTTCTGAATTCGGTCCTGAGGCTTTCGATTATTTCTGCTATCTTAGTCTCAGTTGTTTTTTTATTCTCCATCTCCTCCTTGGTCGTACTACTGTTTGGAGCTGGTGAGTTGGCTTGACCTTTCATGAAAATTGTAATATTCCTTTGTGATTTATGCAGCTGGAGTTTTTGTACTTTCGGGGGCCTGTAGGTGGTGACCTTGGCTTGGCTTTGTTCTGGTTCCCTCTGGTCCGTCAGAGAGGACTTGTTTGTATCCTGGCTCTGGGTTTGATTTTGGTTGTTGAACCTTACTGCCCTATGGGTGAGTGTAACTGTCTCAGTTGTTGCCGAGGCGGTTACCCTCACCACAGTTAGGGGTGGGTAGGTTCTGTGTCTTTCTATGCAGGACTGTGCTCTGCCTCTGTGTTGTGCTGACCCTTGTGGGCCCCTGTTGGGGGTTCATGGGTCACTGATTCAGTGTGGTGCGAAGATTTTTCTCTTCTTTGATTCTTCCCCCTCTAGTTGTTGTGGGTCAAAAGAGCTCACCTCTCAGATTGAGTATTGCCGTTGAGAGGTGGCTCACCCACCTATTCAGAGTGTTCCTATCAGAGCAGGTGTTGCTGTTGAGGGGTGGTCCACCCACCTCTGTGGAGTGTGCCTATCAGCACGGGCGTTGCTCCTGAGGGGGCAGATTGCCCACTGTGTGCTCCCACAGGGGGCTGCGCATGAGATCCTCCTGCTGGAGGGCAGCATGCTGACCCACGCTGGCCCTCTGGGGGGCGCATGCATGTGCACTCTTGTGCTTCTTTTAGGGGGCTCTGCCCCAGATTGTTGGAGGGTGCTTGTGCCCTCTCACAAATCTACTGTGGTGGCGGTATGCGTGGTCCCCAGCAAGTTCCAGTGTCTGGGTGTGGATTGGTGTCCACAGACTCTCTGTGCCTCTGCTGGGGGGGGGGGGGGGGCATGTGCTCGGGCCCAGGTGTCCCTGCTGGTCTGGTATTGCACACCAGCAAGCCTGTGATTGTTGTTCAAAAAGTCCATGGGGACCAGGGCGCCTCAGGTGGTGTTCAAATGCCTACCAGTCCCGAGTCCCTGCTGGGGAGGGGGGGGGGCTTGTGCTGACAGATTCAGGCTCCCAAGCTGGGGCTTTGGGGGATGCTGGCCTAAGTTGTGTCCCAGCCACTTTGTTGGGTGCTGCTCCACCTGCTGCTAGCTCCTGTGTCCTCCCAGGAGCTGTAGGGTCTTAGAGCTACCAGATATGGGGCTCTTTTGATCCCTTGGGGTAGGAAGTGGGAAGGAAGGAGCTCTAGCTTCTTTGTCCCTTTGTGATGAGCTCTACATGAGGTTTTGGGTCTCTGCTAGAGCTGATCTCCTGTGGGGGGGGGCAATGGGGAACTTACTGGTCCTGGATTGTGTGTGTGTCCCATGCTGCTGTGAGCTTTTCTGGGCTGGAGTGTGGCAATTGATCCTTTGGCAGTGGTTGTCCCAGCTCTCCCCGTATGGCTCTCCCCATCGGCACTGCCCATTTCCCCTGCTGTTGTTGTCTGGTCCCGGCTGTTCAGTCCTGCTCCTCTGGTCCCACACAGCCGTCTGTCTCGGTCTGGTCTGCGCGCAGTCTGCAGCCCGTGGAGTTCCTGCTGTCTGGACTCTGCACTCACTGTGGGACTTTTCGGCTGTTGCTTCTCTGGTTGCTGACCTTCTGCGGTCCAATTTTTTAAATGTTATATTTTGTAAGCATAAGTGTCAGGAAAGTTTATGTTACGGGTAGCTGCCAGTGTTACAAGTTGAAGTCTTGTTTTTCTCCAGAGTTGATTTGTCAATGCTCAACATGATCTGTTGTACTCATTTGAAGTTTATTTACAAGTTAGGTTATAAAAATTTTTAAGGAGGTATGTATTTAGAAATGGAGACATAAATATCTTCTTAAGTCAACTAAAAATGTATTATCTGTAAGTAGTTGTTCATTGGATTCAACTCAACATGGCTGTTGCTGAGTGCAATGCATTTTGATCACTGCCTCCCCTACCATACTTCTTCCCACTCCATTCCCAATCATGCCAACTCTTCAAGTTGTCTCATTCAATTTTCATTTTTATTCATTAATGGATTAAATAAAATTCTTTCAATAAACTACCTACTCTAATTAATTTCTCATGGCACTTTTTCAAATTTTTTGTTTGATTTATTATTTACTCAGATCTGCTTAGAAGAACACTAAGAGATGTTTGTATTCTTTCTTATAGAAAGATAAATAAAGCTGGTGACTACTTAATGACAAGTTGCTGTCAAATTAAATAAAACACATAACTGAAAATAAGAGATATATTTATGCCAAAATATCTTTGAAGTTTAAAATATGCATCATTTCCTTTTTTCATATTTAAAATTGTTAATTTATGTGAAAAGATAGAAGCTCAAAATTATGTTTGTTTGCCTGGGGCTTTGAATGTTAACTATGTGATTGGGAATAATCACGCAACAAAATGCATGCTCCCTGGATCTTAAATGTGTTTGAATTTGTGTCCCTCGTAGTTTGGGATAAAATATAGGACATAAACCAGCTTTGCACAGACAAAGCATTTACACAAGGCTGCTTCTTCAGCAGTCACTTGCTTGAATAAATATCCCAAATGAATTTACCATACAAAGCAAAATATTGCATTTGCTAAAATAAATACATGTTCAAATGTGCACAGCTACAGAGGGCATCCGCTCTTAGAGAAATAAATAGGCCTCAGTATGCAATGAATGTGAGCTATTGAAAGAAGCATATAAAACAGTTTTACAGAACATGATAAAATGAATACTGCACCATTTGAAGCTGATTGACAGGTAATGAACTATAAAATCTATATTGAAATGAAAGTGACACAGCAACAGAATAGCACCAGGGTCTTATTGCTACAGTTTTAGAGTTGAGAAATGGGGACATTTTCTAAACCAGCAGCTCATAAAAATTAAACAAATTAAAAATTAGTGAAAGATCTGTGCACTATGATTAAATTAGCTGATCCCTGAGAAAACGAAGCACAGTGCAGTTTAAGTCTGAAGTAGTGAATAATTCATACTCATCAAAGACTGAATGCCTGCTTAAAATGAGATGTTCCTTGCATATACATATATTTGTGTATGTGTCCTTATGTTTCTAGATAATTCCTTCCTTCCAGAGGATTTAGGAACATATGAAAAATCATGCTGCATGTAGGGTACCTGAAGCCCTTCTATTTACTTTGTAGTTTAACAGGATAAATATTGAAGATTCAACTAGTAACACTGGTTTTAATTCTGAATGTGATCAATATTAAATTTAATTTTTCTCTCTCAGAGGAAAGATATCTTTGTTGCTTACTTAGCCTCACTAGATTTTCCTTCACGTAATGGACCTGATGGTGGGAAGAAAGAAAATAAAATTGGAGAAATAATACAGCTAGCAAAAACAAAATCTGTATTAAACTCTACCCTCAAAACTTCTATGATAAATAAAGAAATTAAAACTCATTTTAAAGCAAAGAAAGAGTTTGTGTGAAAGCACAGGAGCATAAAATTGCATGAATGTTTATACAGATCCCTCATATAATCTAGCTATCACTTATAGCCAGCTTATTATTTGAAGGCATGCTGGAATGCATATTTCTTTTATCTCCAAGTTCATATCTTGAAACTCCATCACTAATGCGATGGTGTTATGAAGTAGAGTCCTTGGGAATTTATTAAATTATGACTGTGACACATTCATGAAAGGGATTAGTGCTCCTGTGAGGAGAAGAAGAAGACAAAGCTTTGCTACTCACCATATAAGAGCACAACTGAAAGTTTTTATCTATGTAATAGACAGTAAGCCCTCCCCAGAGGTCGAATTTGTTGCTGCCTGGATATAGATTTACAAGCTTCTGGGACTACTAGAGCTGAATTTGTGTGGTTTGTAAACTTTCTAGTTTGTGATATTTTGTTACATTCCAGTTAAATCTAACCGGATATAGCTCTTGTAATTTTACAAATTTTAAAAGCTTCGATTCATATTCTAATAACGTGATTATATTTAACCAGTTCACTGATGAGAAAAGCAAAAGAATATAACTATTCAACAAAAATTGTCTCAAATATTAAGTGTCCACAGTGAGATTCAAAACACATAGCCTTACTCCCAAACATGTTTTTGTAGCCATTATACAACCAAGATTGTGCTTCTGTGTTCTAATTGTATTTATCTGAGTGATTTAGATGAATGCATATTTCGTGAATTCAGTTTAATGTAAAAATTTGGTCAAATACCTAAATGAATACTTACATAACAATGAATGTTAATCATTTATAATGAAGAGAGATTAATGCTAGAAAAATGACCAGTGGCCAATTTAAATTAGATTATTGAGGGAAAGGGAGGAGGTAATTGTCAATCATTATGCAGAATTGGAAAGTAACATATCTTGATTAAAACTAAACAGATTTTTATCTCATACTTACCTTTTAATAACTCAAACCTTAACATTTTGTTCATAGAGTATATTTTTGTGCTGTTCATCTCTTGTAACTTAAGAGGCCCATTTGCAGTTTGAAAAAGAAATTCTGATGTTTCTAAACACCTATCTTTAAATTTGCTTAAATAGTACTTATAATCCTCTAACATTGTGCACATGCTTGAATGCAGGTGAATTTAAAGGAAGAAGCTGTGGTCTTTTTTAATTTTAATTTTTAGACTACAGGATCTATTCGTTGGAGTACAAAGCAAAATTTGTCTTCTAAACTCTCACAAGAACTATCAAGATGGCAAGGATTAGAGGAAAGCTGTACAGTTTGGGAAACTAGATTGGGTTATTCATTGGGAGAGAGGCTACCAGGTTTGAAAAATAGCAACAATCAATTACTTCTTGTGGGAATGTTGACACTCCATGTTACCTGCTCTTTCACATCAGCCATCTGGGGATTTTATCACTATGTATGCTACTGAAATAGCATATGAAATAAAGAAAACTTGATATACATAAAATTTTTACAGTTATCAATTCTGGCTTGACTATTATGGCCTTTACTGGATTATTTTGAACCCTTGAAACCTAATTATTTTCTAATGCTCAGATAATTTGATATGAACCTAGTAAAAAATAATGAACATTTGATTTCCTATGGCAATGTAACAAACCACTAAAATTTCAGTTTATTAAAACAAGAACCTAAAGTGGGGCTGCTGGGTCATAGGGGAGCTCTATGTTTAGTCTTCTGAGGAATCTCCATACTGCTTTCCAGAGTGGCTGAACCAGTTTACATTCCCACCAACAATGAATAAGTAGTGTTCCCTTTTGGCCATATCCCCTCCAGCATTTGTTATTGTTAGTTTTCTTGATAAAGGACATTGTTACTGGGGTGAGGTGGAATCTCAATGTTGTTTTGATATTCAATTCTGTTATGGCCAGTGATGTAGAGCACTTTTTCATATGTCTCTTGGCCATTCTCACTTCCTCATCAAAGAAGTCTCTTCTTAAGTCTTTAGCCCACTTGTTGAGGGGGCTGTTGGTTCTTTGCGGTTTTGTTTTAGAGGAATTTAATTTTTTTGTTCTGCATATATTTTACCTATGAGGCCTTTGTCCATTGTATGGCCAGTAAAGATCTTTTCCCAATCTGTGGGCTTTCTGTTTATCTTGCGAGATATGTCCTTTGCCCTGCAGAAGCTCTGCAGTTTGATTCAGTCCCATGTGTCCATCCTTTCTTTGATTTGTAGCACTTCTGGGTCTTTCTTAAGGAAGTTTCATCCTGTGCCAAAGAGCCCAAGTGTTTCTCCTACTCCTTCTTTTAGTGTCTTCAGGGTATCTGTTTTAATTTCAAGGTCTTTGATCCATTTGGAATTGATTTTGGTGCAGGCTGATATATAGGACACCAAAGCCACCAGCACAACAATGTTCATCACAGTACAATTTGTCATAGCTAAAATATGGAACCAACCCAGATGCCCCTCAGTAGACAAATGGATCAGGAAAATATGGTACATATATACAATGGAATTTTATTTCTCTATCAGAAAGAATGACATTACCCCATTCGTAAGGAAATGGAAGGACTTGGAAAAAGTTATAGTAAGTGAAGTGAGCCAGACCCAAAGAAACATGGGCTCTATGGTCTTCCTCATAGGGAATAATTAGCCCAGGTTTAGGCTAGTCACAGCAGTGGATCAAAAGAGCCAAATACCCACGCCCTTATGAACGCGTAAGATGATGCTAAGTGAAATGAACTCCATGTTATGGAAACGACTGTTATAACAACATGCCACGTAAAACCGTAGCTTCTTTTGTTGATGATCCTCTTGTATCTCCTTCCTGTGGTTGTACTTGCACTATCACTGTATCTCATATGAGTACACTGGATACTCTATATACTGGTGTTAGAACTAGGGAAGTGAAAGGGAATATCCAAATCGAGAGACAAAGGGTAAAAAGACAAACAACTCCAAAAGCAATACTTGTAAAATCATTTGGTGTAAACCAATTGAACAACTCATCGGGGGAGAGGGAAAGGGGAAGGGGAGGAGAGGGGAATGAGGAAGGAGGTAACAAACAGTACAAGAAATGTACCCAAAACCTAACGTATGAACCTATAACCTCTCTGTACATCACTTTGACAATAAATAAGAAAAAAATTAAAGTAAAACAAGAACCACTTATTTTGCCATTCATTCAGGGTGAATAAAAACGTTTTGGGATTGAAAAGAGTTGATCTTTGCTTAAAGAAACATCAACATCTGGCCATGACTCCAAGACTTGAACTAAAAGCATTTGAAAGCCCACTCCTCTTAATGGCATGTGGTTAATATGGATTTCGACCTGAAATATAAAACTGGGCCCAAACTGAAATAGCTGCACTTAAATTCTCATGACTACTCAATTTCCAAACAACAATGTTAATTCAGATTCAAGGACATAATTTTCTAAAGAAATATAAGTACAGTTTTATACCCTACATTTAGACATCACAGAATATTCTTTTTTCCATAATCCCAAGCCTACTGAAATGATGGGGAAAGAACAAGGACCCCTTTTTATTGAAAGAAATGTCACTTTTATTGTTTTAGGAAAGATTTATTGCAAATATTTAAAAACTGCAATCGCCTACAGATTTATAACCTGTAGGAATCTGGCCAAACTTGAATGGATCAATGTGTTTGAAAATATGTTGCTATATTTTAATTTTAGTAATCATCATGCATTTCACATTAGTTTTTGATAATCAGGTGAGGAAGACAGATTATCTTCTGCAGGACAGAAAATACATAAAGTATGGCAGAAAGAAGTGATTTAAGCAGAGATGGATCAAAGGAGGTGCAAAAAGTCAGAGACTTTTAACACAGGAGATAAACCTTTACATCAGTTTGGAGATGTAGTTAGACTAGTATTTAGGAGTTACTTGCTTAGGAACAAGGGAGGGAATTACTGCAATAAAGATCACAACACATTTGAGGAACTCTAGCAGTTTAGGTCTGTATGAATAAAAGAGTTTCTATGAGATAACTAAAAATTAGATTACAAAGTAAGATGGATGTCAAACAATTAAAAGTCCTCATAGGATTTAAATAGCTTTCTTGGTAATTTCATAACAGTGTAGTGTTCCCTTTTGCCAGTTCCCTGTGAGAGGGCCAATTGTATAATTAAAGGTTTAATAAATCAAGTATGATGTTGATAGACAAGGAGTTGCTCCTCATAAATTACTTAACATACCACTGGCACTCTTCTGAATTATGGGACAACAGATAGATGTGTAATGTGTATATGTATAGTATGTTAGTGAACTATTATATTTCCATATAATGTATATTGAGAGACAGAGAGAGGGAGAGAGAAGAGAGAGAGAGAGAGAGAGAGAGAGAGAGAGAGAGAGAGAGAGAGAGAGAGAGAGAAACACCCAGGCTTTCTGGCAGAGATGCTAGAAGGATCACAGGATTTATTTGTCCTTAAAATATAATTTTGCCAGTTGGAAAGAAATAAGCTTTATTCTAGGAAGTAGGTTTTAGAATGCAAAGTCTTTAACTTTTCTAAAATTATATGATTAAAATCTCAGTGAGAATGTTTGTCAGTATATGTCTGATGATTCAACTAAAGTAATTTCCCAATTGGAAATTATTCCAGGAGTATTCGTGTTATGACCTGGCTCTTCTATATAGGCCTACATTAGAGTAATCACTACTCTGTTTGTTTTGGCTTCATTATACTTAAAAAAAGATGCATTATAATTCCCACTTTCCAGGAGTGGTGAAAATATTTCATGCAATGATGCCATAAAATGCCTAACACAGTACCTGGCATCCAGGAGGCATTTAATTAATGGTAGCTATTATTATCATTGCTGTACAAATCCTCCACTCCATTACTCTTGCATATGCCCAACCTGGGGAAAGTGAAGTCTACGCAACCATAAATAGAGGTACATTTGTCTAGTCTTGTCAGAAAAGGTTTAATGGAATTCTAGGCAAAGACAGAAGACAAGTGTGCTCCAAACTTCATTTTTAATGTTTCATCTGTGCCCCCTCTAAGGAGCTCATTAGCCAAACTGCCTCCTTGGTTGCTGTAGGCATCACACTAAGATTATTTTTCAGGTTTCCACTTCAGCTTCTCCTTTGCTCTTTTATTCCATGGATTAGAAAGGGATTTTTCACTGCTCTTAAATAATTTTACAATGGCCATCTCTCTGTTCTCACACAGAAATGAATTGGCCTTATCTTGCACAGCCAGTTAATGCTTCCACCCATGTCCTTAAGTTTACTTTATTTATTAGTGAAAAAATACTATACCTGGAAAAAGATAATGGAAATCAAATGTGTATGCTATGTAGCTTTCCAACAGAGCATTCCTTTTAAAAGGAAATAATCAAATGAATGCATTAGATTTTAAGCACCAATCTACCTATATAAAGAATATGTAATTAGAAATTTAAATAGAGGGCCATGTATCATTAAGTCATCAGGGACATATCTATTAGAAAACAATATTATTGCCCAAATGTTAATTGTCTAAAATCACTTTTAAATACTTAAATGCTACAATGTGTATGCCAGTTTGCTTGAGCAAGGCAATATAGAAAAAGCATCTGACAAATGAGGTTATGCTTATGGAAACATAGGTTTATTAAGTGTATTTGGTATTTTAAAATGTAGCAAGCAGATGATATATATGTGTCAAAGAACCATTTAGTTTCAAGAAAATGTTTTTAAAAAAGAAACGAACTGACAATCATCCAATGGTTATATCATACTGGGTGACATAGCAAAATAGGCTCTGTCGTTGGGTTACATAGTAGGTAGCAATGCGCAGAGTACATATTCATCTTGACATATCAATCTCTTCAGGCTGCTATGCTTTAACTCCAAAGACCAGGAGGCTGCCGCAGTCAGAGGTGCTAGCACAGCTGGTTTCCACTGAGGCATCTAGTCCTGGCTTATAGGTAGATTCTTTGCTGTTCTTACTTGGCTCTTTCTAATCACATACATTCTCACTATTATTCCCTACTTTAATAAGGACACACTTGCTTTTGGAGTAGTTGCTTTATGACTTTTATTACTATGACTTCCCTAACCTTAGCCATTTCCTTAAAGATGTGTTGTCTAAGTGTAGAGGTATTGAGAGTTACAGCTACTTTAATGGGGGAAGAGAGGTCACACTCTCTAACTCAAGTGATGTCCTCTGTCACCAAGAAAACAATAAATACCTTTAACTTTTATTATTTTACAAAATGGACATCAAAGGAAATGCTCTCTGAAGAAGCATGCACATGAACAAAATAAATATATATATATTAAAACATGAAAATTAGCCATATTTAGAATTCTTCCTTGATTTGTGGAAAATAAGAATTCATATTTAATTCTGAAAGAACACATTTTCTTTTTCACTGGTCCTTAAATAATAACAAATAGTACATTGATTATTAAGCGTGTAAAGCTCTAGAACACAGATCTGTCCAGACATATCAACAGACTGAGGGATTGCTATTTAGTATTCCTATTCGCATAGTATCTAAGGAGTTTCTTGGGGTAAAAGACAGACTAAGGATTTAAGTCATAAGACATAAGGTTAATCAGTAAAAAAGGAGTTCATATTTTTATAGTGGAAAGTATTAAGACATGCCTATCAAAGCTACCTATAAAACTAGCCACCAGGAATTTATGTTTATAGCAGATGATGTATTTAACAAAAACTCTGAAAATGCTAAGAAAAAAGCCCCACCAATATCCAATATTCAAGTATTACAAACCATAGGAAAGCAGACATTTCCTTATTTTTTAACATTTGACTATATTGTCTTAACTTTATAAAGACTCCAAAAAATCTTTGACGGGGTGACGGTACCCAACAGGTAGCAGAAATTACTTACCCAGAGGTAATAGAGGAAGCTGATAAGCTTTTTTTTCTATTGTCAAACTGATGTACAGAGAGGTTATAGTTTCATACGTTAGGCATTGGATACATTTCTTGTACTGTTTGCTGCCTCCTCCCTCATTCTCCCTCCCCCTCCCCTTTTCCTCTCCTCCCATTAGTTGTTCAGTTGGTTTACACCAAACAGTTTTGCAAGCATTGCTTTTGTAGTCATTTGTCTTTTCATCCTGTGTCTCTCGATTTTGGTATTCCCTTTCACTTTACTAGTTCTAATAACAGTGTACACAGTTTCCAATTTACTCAGATAAGATACAGTGATAGTTCAGGTACAACCACAGGAAAGGGGATACAAGAGGATCATCAACAATAGAAGCTACGGATTCACATGGCATGTTGAAAGTAATTGCAACAGTGATATAACAGTTGTTTCCATAACATGGAGTTCATTTCACTTAGCATCATCTTATGTGTTCATAAGGGCATAGTTATTGGGCTCTTGTGATCCTCTGCTGTGACTAGTCTAAACCTGTGCTAATTATTCCCTATGAGGGAGACCATAGAGTCCACATTTCTTTGGGTCTGGCTCACTTCACTTAGTATAATTTTTTCCAAGTCCTTCCATTTCCTTACAAATGGTGCAATGTCATTCTTTCTGACAGAGGCATAAAATTCGATTATGTATATGTACCACATTTTCCTAATCCACTCATCTACTGAGGGTTATCTGGGTTGTTCCATATTTTATCTATGACAAATTGTGCTGTGTTCTTGTTTGTTGTCTTTGGGTAGATACCCAAAAGTGGGGCTGCTGGGTCATAGGGGAGCTCTATGTTCAGCCTTCTGAGGAACCTCCAAACCGCTTTCCAGAGTGGCTGAACCAGTTTACATTCCCACCAACAATGAAGTAGGGTTCCCATTTGGCCACATTCCCTCCAACATTTATTATTGTTAGTTTTCTTGATTATGGACATTCTTACTGGGGTGAGGTGGAATCTCAATGTTGTTTTGATTTGCATTTCTTTTATGGCCAGTGATGTAGAGCACTTTTTTCATATGTCTCTTGGCCATTCTCTTTTCCTCATCAGAGAAGCCTATTTTTAAGTCTTTAGCCCACTTGTTGAGGGGGCTATTGGTTTCTTGCGGTTTTGTTTTGGAGGAATGTGATTTTTTTTTTTAGTTCTCCATATATTTTAGATATGAGGCCTTTGTCCTTTGAAGAATGTGATGGTGGATGCAATACCAGTGTATGAAAATTCTTCTTAGCACAAGGGCTAGCATTATTTCCGAAACTCTGACATTAGCAGATCTGATCTCAAACAGAGAAAGAAGAATAAAAGCACAGACTTTTATGGTAAATGACTTGAGACATCTGCAGTTGTCATAACCCAATGTCACAGTGTGCTTGAGCCACTTCTGATATACTGCTGATTGACACCATACTTTTTAATGTGCCCTATTGCAGTATCAAAGTGTACCATTTTTATATAAACAACGAGGTTTGTAAGATAAAATAGCATCTTAGGAAGGTTAAAATATAACAAGTTAATTGTAATCAGAGCCCTGTTATTCATCCTGTATTATACTTAAAGTATCAAAAGATATGCCTTCATCTCAGCCATGTAACTGGCTGATTAGTAAGTTCTAGCATCGATAATTAAACAGAAAAGTCTATGGTCACATGATTATCTACAATGTATAAGAAGTATGCTATTTCTTCAAATAGTAACTTTCTTTTGAGTTCAGTTCTCTATTTTTATCTACTCAGAAAGACATTAAATTTTTCTGGGGGATGAGGGTGTGAAAATAATTAGAGTCAATCTAATTCATTATGAAAGAGAAGTCCTTGTCATCTTTATATGGATTAGCACTGGGAACGTTAGTTATAAAATTACCTTGACTCCAGAGAAAAGTAGGGAGGATTTCAGACATTTCTGATAAAACAGGAATAAGAAAAGAAAAGTTCCTTCATTATTTTATATAAGTGACAGGAGTCAAGGGTCCAGACTGATTTTGAATCTGGGAGTAACTTCCTAGTATATTAGCCTGCAGGATTAACCGTGAATGGTACATGGCATTTGGGAATTCTCTCTATTTCAAATGAGGTTTCACTCAAATCAGAGTTGCACAAGAGTTCGTCCAGGATCACAAGGCATTTGATATTACTATAAATAACAGAGAGATTCAATAGCAAGCCTTAGGTTAATTTCTCAGTCTCGAGACTATTGCTATTTGGATCATGGAAGTTCTTTTTTTTTGAGGACTCTTCTCAACATCATAGATTTTAAGCAGCATCCTTGATCTCTGCACATACTGCAATAATGCATTGCTTTCTCCCACTGAAATAACCCTGGTTAATGGTACCATTCCCTAGGGAAGCAGAGACTGAGGAGGAGAAATTTTCCTCAGAATGTGAACCATTGGCTTAAATAAAATAATGTTGTGAATTTCTTAAAACACAACTTCATTTACTTGAGCTGATGGAAGCAAAATTTAGAGATCCTCACACACAACCTTACTGTGTAGACACAGCCTCACTGTCTGGGCTTAAAGCCAGAATTAGAATTAAGTATCTCCCAATTCCCTAAGACAATCAGGAAACACATTTTTTCTACCTTCCTTCTCTCTAGCCTGACACCATTTCTTTTGGACAATTAAACTACCGTACTTTAGGTTCCTTGGAGGAAAGCTGCTGTGTAAATGCAAAGTAATAACTGAGAGTGGTTGGGAAAGTAAAATAGAAGAAACTATACTAAAAAGCTAACTATTTAAATTGAGAAATTCATGTTCTTGAATGAATATTCATGGATGTATTTTCTTACTAATATACTGAAGTAATATCAGACTCCTGCTAGCAAATGAATTTGAAGGCAAAAAAAGGAATCTATTTTTGAAGCTGGAAACATAATCTTATGATGATCTAAATCAGTAACAGTGCTTCTAATGTAGAAGACAAATGCAATAATAATTTGAGTATGATAAATGCTGATGGTGTGGAGAGATGCATGTTTATTAATTTAATTTGCTTTAATATAATTTTTTCCCTAAGGGTCCCAGTAGTAGACAGCAAATTCATAATACAGTGAAATGGATGGTCTTACTATTACTTTTATTACAGGTAGCATAAGTCTGAGTATATTTCAGTACCCTAATAGATATTCAGTTGCTAATATTTTTGCTGCCCAGTGGGAATGTGAACATGTGGGGACAAAATGCATATTGTTGAAGGAAAACTTCTCTAAAATTCAAGGAAAAGGAGAAATAATGTCCCTTTGGGGAAAAAATCCCTTTGATTAGCTGCTAAAGTATCCTCTTGATTTTTACTTTGAAAATTCTGAGATCATGAAATATTCTATAAATTCGTGAAATTAACTAAGGCAGAACCAAGGAAATGGAAAAACCTCCCATGCTCCTGGATTGGGAGGATTAACAGCGTGAAAATGGCAATATTACCAAACCCTATCTACAAATTCAATGCAATACCCATCAATATCCAAACATCATTTTTCAATGAAATAGAGGAAGCAATTCAGAAATTCATGTGGAACAATAAAAAACCCGGAATAGCAAAAACAATCCTAATTAGAAAGAACAGTATAAGAGGACTATCAATACCAAACTTTAAGTTGTACTACAAAGCTATAGTAATAAAACAGCTTGGTAATGGCACAAGAACAGGCCTGAGGACCAATGGAACAGAACTGAAGACCCAGAAATGAAACTACAGACCCATGACTACCTAATCTTTGACAAAAATATAGGTTGGAACAAAGACAGCCTGTTCAACAAATGGTGCTGGCAAAACTGGATCAAAACCTGTGACAAACTAAAACTAGACCCCTAAATATCACCCTGCACCAAAATCAACTCCAAATGGATCAAAGACCTGTAAATAAAATCAGACACCCTGAAAACTCTTCATGAAGAAATAGGAGAAACTCAAGGACTCCTTTGGAAGAAGCTTCCTCAACAAAGGCCCAGAAATCCAACAAATCAAAGAAAGGCTGGACAAGTAGGACTGTACCAAACTGCAGAGCTTCTTCAGGGCAAAGGATATAGCTTCCAAGATAAATAGAAAGTCCAAGATTGGTAAAAGTTCTTCACCAGCCATACAACGGACAAAGGCGTGATATCTAAAATATACACAGAATTAAAAAAGTTAAATTCCTCCAAAACAAACTATCAAAGAACCAACAGCACTCTCAACAAATGGCCTAGAGACCTAAAAAGAGACTTCTCTGAAGAGGAAACGAGAATGGCCAAGAGTCACATGAAAAAGTGCTCTACATCACTGACCATAAAAGAAATGCAAATCAAAACAACACTGAGATTTCACCTCATCCCAGTAAGAATGTCTATTATCAGGAAATCTAATAATGACAAATGCTGGAGAGGATGTGGCCCAAAGGGAACTCTACTACATTGTTGGTGAGACTGCAAACTTGTTCAACCCCTCTGAAAAGCAATGTGGAGATTCCTAAGAAGGCTAAACATAGAGCTTCCCTACGACCCAGCAGCCCCACTTTTGGGCATCTACCCAAAAGACTACAAGCAAAACCACACCAAAGCCATCAGCACAACTATGTTCATCGTAGCACAACTTGTCATCGCTAAAACATGGAACCAACCTAGATGCCCCTGAGTAGACAACTAGATCAGGAAAATGTGGTACATATATACAATGGAATTCAATGCCTTCATCAGAAGGAATGACACTGCCCCATTTGTAAAGAAATGGAAGGACTTGGAAAAAAGTCATACCAAGTGCAGTGACCCAGACCCAAAGAAATATAAACCTTATGGTGTCCCAAATAGGAAATAGCTAGTACAGAAATAGGCTAATCATGGTAGAAGGACATTTTCTTAGTCTATTTATTCATGCCAATCTTTCAACTTTGAAAACTCCAGACCATCTTTAAAATCTTCCCATCCATCCTTCCAGTGTGCTCCTCTACATTTTACTTCCTCTAATTTTTCTTCTTTCAGTAAATCCAGTCTCTGAGTAATTTGTTCTTACCTCTTCTCATAGGAAGTTTATCAGTTCATGTATGAGCTTCCCTGAAAACTTCTGCTCTTTAAGGGAAAGATGCCTTCTTGCATATACTGAAATAGACATAATTATAAACAAATGCAGACACAAAGGTCATATTAATGTTAGTTGAATGAGTAAAAGCAACAGGACTGTGCTCACTTCAACAGCAAATATACTAAAATTGGAATGATACATAGAAGGTTAGCATGAACACTGTGAAAGGATGGCATGCAAATTTGTGAAGTGTTCCATATTTTTTTTTAATTTGGAAGCACAATAGTTTAATTATAAAAATGAAAGCATTTTAATAACAAGTACATTCACTTAAATTCCTTCATTGGAATTATTCATCAAATAATTAATATCTAATAATAGCAAAGATTATATATTATGCATGCATATGTCGGTATGCATGTATGTGTATGTGTATTCATTGTCACAGTCATGTGGAAGATTGTTGGGGTTCTAGACCCCCTCTCCCCATTTCTCCCGGGG